>NW_025228074.1:352155-478706 GCF_018294505.1 Triticum aestivum
TTCATAGTGTGCTTTTCCCTTGTTTACGTGCCGCGCCGTGATTTTGTTGGTGTTCTAGGCTCGCGTCTCTAGCACAGTCTAGCCTAGGACCAGCACAGTACCGTCGTTGAGCGTTTATTCAACTTTGCATCTCTGAATTGATTATTGCTGACCCTTTTTGCTACCATACTATAAGCCTTCCCAGCTCCACATACATCTACGTCGTGTGTTTGACTCTCCCTGGTAATGGCTCTATCCAAGCTTTGAGAGTTTTTGACTACAACGGTTGCCGATCACCGCCTGCTGCTGGGTAAGAACTGGTAAGCATTTGAGATTTGCTTGACGGATTTGTGATACACCACCACCACTTCTTAGTAGTCTGTAGGATCATATTCTTGTGTGTTTCTATTGCTGCTAACCATGCCAGGATCACAAGCCGACGAGATTGACTGGGAGAACTTATCGAACAAGGAGCTTCATGATAAGTTTCAGCAAATGATGACTGAACAGGTACAAGATGTGCTGAACAATTTTGAAGAGGCCATGGAGAAGATCACTGGCCTTGAGAAGACGTTCGAAACAAAGCTCGATAACAGATTTAATGAACTGCTTGCGCGTCTTCCACCACCGGCTGCACCTGTCGCACCTCTGCAACAACAACAACTACGCCCCCTTCCGAATCAGTATGGACGAGCACAGCGTGTTCCTATTGTGCCAGGACAAAATTCTGGTGCCGCTGTTACTGCTGTTGGTGCTTCTTTGGCTCCTGCTACTGCTCCTGCTGGTACCCGGGAGGATGATGAGTATGCGGGCGATTATGAGGATGAGGTTGATCAAAATCAGATCTACGAGCAGCCACCAGCACCACCACCAGCAGGTCGACCTCAGGTATATATTCGTAATGGTAGGCCTGCACCACCACCTCAGGTACGAGATGATGTCCATATTCCTAAACTGAAATTGAATATTCCACCATTTGAGGGTAGATATGTTCCTGATATATATCTTACTTGGGAGTTAGAAACTGAACAACGATTTACATGTTTACAATATCCTGAGGAGAGACGAGTTGCTGCTGCTGTTTGTGCTTTCACTAGTTTTGCATGTGTATGGTGGTCTGAACATTGTAGATTATATCCTATTCCAACTACTTGGGCTGCTTTGAAAACTGCTATGCGTACGCGTTGGGTTCCACCATATTATCAACGTGAATTGCTTCAAAAATTGCAGCGTTTAAGACAAGGAAAAAATTCTGTAGAAGAATATTATCAGGAATTACAAACTGGCATGATTAGATGTGGTATTGTTGAGGAGAATGAAGCTATGCTTGCACGTTTTCTGGGTGGATTAAATAGAGAGATTCAGACCATTCTAGACTATAAAGAGTATACTAATATCACTCGTTTATTCCATCTTGCTTGTAAAGCTGAACGTGAAGTGCAGGATCGACAAGCATTGGGGCGAACTAACTTTTCTGCAGGCCGACCTTCATCATGGACACCACGTGCATCTTCTACTTCAACTGCACCAGCACCTCCATCCGGTGCCACCTCCAGCCGTGATACAAGAAAACAGGCACAACCACCATTGTCTGCCAAGAGCACACCTGCGGGGCCTGCACAGCGTTCTTCTTCTTCCATGGCATCAACAGGGCACACAAGTGATATTATTTGTCGTCGTTGTAAGGGAGGAGGTCATTATGCGAGAGAATGCAAATCTCCGCGTGTGATGATTGCTACCGCGGATGGTGGATATGAGTCCGCTAGTGACTATGATGAGGAGACTTTGGCTCTTATTACACGTGAAGAACATGGTGGAGATGATTCTTTCATGAGATTAATGAACGAAGTTTTACGTGCTTTCATTGGACGATTTGTGGTAGTTTACTTTGATGACATATTGATTTATAGCAGATCTTTGGAAGAACATTTGGAACATTTACGTGCTGTTTTTATTGCTCTACGTGATGCACGTTTGTTTGGTAACCTTGGGAAGTGCACCTTTTGCACCGACCGAGTATCTTTTCTTGGCTATGTTGTTACTCCACAGGGAATTGAAGTTGATAAAGCCAAGATTGAAGCTATTGAGAGTTGGCCGCAGCCCAAAACGGTCACACAAGTGAGGAGTTTTCTTGGCCTCGCTGGATTCTATAGGCGTTTTGTGAGAGATTTCAGCACCATTGCTGCACCTCTCAATGAGCTTACAAAGAAAGATGTGCCTGTTCTTTGGGGTACCGCACAGGAAGAAGCCTTCACGGTATTGAAAGATAAGTTGACACATGCTCCTTTACTCCAACTTCCTGATTTTAATAAGACTTTTGAGCTTGAATGTGATGCTAGTGGAATTGGATTAGGAGGTGTGTTATTACAAGATGGCAAACCTGTTGCATACTTTTCTGAAAAATTGAGTGGGCCTAGTCTGAATTATTCTACTTATGATAAAGAATTATATGCTCTTGTTCGGACTTTAGAAACATGGCAACATTATTTATGGCCCAAAGAATTTGTTATACATTCTGATCATGAATCTTTGAAACATATTAAAAGTCAAGCTAAACTGAATCGTAGACATGCTAAATGGGTTGAATTCATTGAGACTTTCCCTTATGTCATTAAACACAAGAAGGGAAAAGAAAATGTTATTGCTGATGCATTGTCTCGCCGCTATACTATGCTTTCACAACTTGACTTCAAAATATTTGGTTTGGAGACCATCAAAGATCCATATGTGCATGATGCTGATTTTAAAGATGTAATGCAGAATTGTAAAGAAGGAAGAATGTGGAACAAGTTTCTCGTTAACGATGGATTTGTGTTTCGTGCTAACAAGCTATGCATTCCAGCTAGCTCCGTTCGTCTTTTGTTGTTGCAGGAGGCGCATGGAGGAGGATTAATGGGACACTTTGGCGTGAAGAAGACGGAGGACGTACTTGCTACACATTTCTTTTGGCCAAAGATGAGACGGGATGTTGAGCGTTTTATTGCTCGATGCACTACATGTCAAAAAGCTAAGTCACGACTCAATCCTCATGGTTTATATATGCCTTTGCCTGTACCTAGTGTTCCTTGGGAGGATATATCTATGGACTTTGTTTTAGGTTTACCTCGAACAAAGAAGGGGAGGGATAGCATATTTGTTGTCGTGGATAGATTCTCGAAAATGGCACACTTTATACCATGTCATAAAAGCGATGATGCTGTTAATGTTGCTGATTTGTTCTTTCGTGACATTATTCGCTTGCATGGTGTGCCAAATACTATTGTTTCAGATCGTGATACTAAATTTCTTAGCCACTTTTGGAGATGTTTATGGGCTAAGTTGGGGACTAAACTGCTTTTTAGTACTACTTGTCACCCCCAAACTGATGGACAAACTGAAGTAGTCAATAGAACGTTGTCTACTATGCTTAGGGCTGTTTTGAAGAATAATAAGAAAATGTGGGAGGAATGCTTGCCTCATATTGAATTTGCTTATAATCGTTCATTGCATTCTACTACTAAGATGTGCCCTTTTGAAGTTGTGTATGGTTTCCTACCTCGTGCACCTATTGATTTGTTGCCTCTTCCATCTTCGGAGAAGGTTAATTTTGATGCTAAACAACGTGCTGAATTGATTTTAAAAATGCATGAGTTAACTAAGGAAAACATTGAGCGTATGAATGCTAAATATAAACTTGCTGGAGATAAGGGTAGAAAACATGTTGTGTTTGCACCTGGAGATCTTGTTTGGTTACATTTGCGTAAGGATAGATTTCCTGATTTGCGCAAATCAAAGTTAATGCCACGTGCTGATGGTCCCTTTAAGGTGTTAAGGAAAATAAATGATAATGCATATAAACTTGAGCTGCCTGCAGATTTTGGGGTTAGTCCCACTTTTAACATTGCAGATTTGAAGCCTTATTTGGGTGAGGAAGATGAACTTCCGTCGAGGACGACTTCATTTCAAGAAGGGGAGGATGATGAGGACATCAATACAATTGTTACACCCACAGCCCCTGCTGCTATACATACTGGACCAATTACTAGAGCTCGTGCACGCCAACTAAATTACCAGGTACTTTCGTTTCTTGGTAATGATTCTAATGTTCATGAGAATATGATGCTGCCTAAATTGGATACATTTGTTTTGCTTACAAATGAAGGGCCTAGCTTGGAGAAGGATGAACATTGGAGCAAGAACAAGCATGGAGATGATGGCATGCGCAAGGGAAACAAGAACGGAGTTACAAGTGATGATTTCAGGACTTTGAAGCCACCATAATGGGTGCATGAAGCCTTGGACGAAATATACAAGACGCCACTTCATAAATTTCGTCCCGAGGCTATTTTAGGTGCTGCGTCACCTTATTATTGGGCCAGGCCTATGTAATTTCGAAATACATAAGTATAGGCTATTTTTAGAGTCCGTATGTGTGGGGAAACAAGAGATAGGGTTGATTTCGGACCCCTCCACCAAGGGCCACGAAATTCCCCCCCTCTTCCTCCATATATACAGCCCTTAGGGCATCGTTTAGACTTTGGGTTTTGTTTAGATTAAAAGTTCGCCATAGCTGCAACTTCGCGTACTTCGTTTGTGTTCAACGACCAGACAAAGGCGTCACAGAACCCCACCTTGATCAATAAAGTTTTCATCTTATATTCGCAATATCCAGATTGCAATCTCAGTTTCTTGCTTGTTCTTCGTTTGCTCGCAGGAAACAGACCCTCGTGGTCAGGTTGATCGTGCTCCGGCGTGGTCAATAACCTCTCGGAGTTGGTTTAGCGATTGCTAAGGCGCGACGTCCTCGCACGTTCGTAGTCGGATCGTCAAAGTCGACTGCCACCAAAGCGATATCCATCATCTCATCGAAAGACGGGACACCTTTGCCTCTATCATAAGAACTGGTAAGAATTTGAGATTTGCTTGACGGATTTGTGATACACCACCACCACTTCTTAGTAGTCTGTAGGATCATATTCTTGTGTGTTTCTATTGCTGCTAACCATGCCAGGATCACAAGCCGACGAGATTGACTGGGAGAACTTATCGAACAAGGAGCTTCATGATAAGTTTCAGCAAATGATGACTGAACAGGTACAAGATGTGCTGAACAATTTTGAAGAGGCCATGGAGAAGATCACTGGCCTTGAGAAGACGTTCGAAACAAAGCTCGATAACAGATTTAATGAACTGCTTGCGCGTCTTCCACCACCGGCTGCACCTGTCGCACCTCTGCAACAACAACAACTACGCCCCCTTCCGAATCAGTATGGACGAGCACAGCGTGTTCCTATTGTGCCAGGACAAAATTCTGGTGCCGCTGTTACTGCTGTTGGTGCTTCTTTGGATCCTGCTACTGCTCCTGCTGGTACCCAGGAGGATGATGAGTATGCGGGCGATTATGAGGATGAGGTTGATCAAAATCAGATCTACGAGCAGCCACCAGCACCACCACCAGCAGGTCGACCTCAGGTATATATTCGTAATGGTAGGCCTGCACCACCACCTCAGGTACGAGATGATGTCCATATTCCTAAACTGAAATTGAATATTCCACCATTTGAGGGTAGATATGTTCCTGATATATATCTTACTTGGGAGTTAGAAACTGAACAACGATTTACATGTTTACAATATCCTGAGGAGAGACGAGTTGCTGCTGCTGTTTGTGCTTTCACTAGTTTTGCATGTGTATGGTGGTCTGAACATTGTAGATTATATCCTATTCCAACTACTTGGGCTGCTTTGAAAACTGCTATGCGTACGCGTTGGGTTCCACCATATTATCAACGTGAATTGCTTCAAAAATTGCAGCGTTTAAGACAAGGAAAAAATTCTGTAGAAGAATATTATCAGGAATTACAAACTGGCATGATTCGATGTGGTATTGTTGAGGAGAATGAAGCTATGCCTGCACGTTTTCTGGGTGGATTAAATAGAGAGATTCAGACCATTCTAGACTATAAGGAGTATACTAATATCACTCGTTTATTCCATCTTGCTTGTAAAGCTGAACGTGAAGTGCAGGATCGACAAGCATTGGCGCTGATAGAGGCGGAGGTGTCCCGTCTTTCGATGAGATGATGGATATCGCTTTGGTGGAAGTCGACTTTGACGATCCGAC
The DNA here is from genome assembly GCF_018294505.1 of Triticum aestivum. Taxonomy (NCBI): domain Eukaryota; kingdom Viridiplantae; phylum Streptophyta; class Magnoliopsida; order Poales; family Poaceae; genus Triticum; species Triticum aestivum. The sequence goes on from NW_025228074.1 coordinate 358,238, forward strand.
TACGAACGTGCGAGGACGTCGCGCCTTAGCAATCGCTAAACCAACTCCGAGAGGTTATTGACCACGCCGGAGCACGATCAACCTGACCACGAGGGTCTGTTTCCTGCGAGCAAACGAAGAACAAGCAAGAAACTAAGATTGCAATCTAGATATTGCGAATATAAGATGAAAGCTTTATTGATCAAGGTGGGGTTCTGTGACGCCTTTGTCTGGTCGTTGAACACAAACGAAGTACACGAAGTTGCAGCTATGGCGAACTTTTAATCTAAACAAAACCCAAAGAAAAGCTACTAGATGGATCTACTTATATAGGAGCAAGGGGTGGCGGCCAAGGAGGTGGGAGGACGTCCCAAGGCAGCCTAAAACTAAATCTAGGTCGTACAAGGCCAATGGGCCCAAGTGGAGGTGATGTAACACCTTTGGACTTGTAGTTTGACTCGGATTCTGCTGCAGCATCAGATTGTTTCGTCCACAACTGAACGCTCCGGACGAATTTGAAGGTGATTCCAATTGGGTTGGAAAGTGCACGAAATCTAGTTTCCAACAAAAAAAGAATCACCCAATTCGGAGTCCGTATGAAAAACTTGTGTGCGTTTTGAGTCAGGTATGTCTGTGCAGTCCGAATCTGAATCCAGAACGTGAGAGACTTGGACTCTATCTTCTCTTGGGCCAAAAGTGACGTGAGAGAACTTTTTGGACAGCAAATAAACATCTCTTTCTTCCTTATCTTCATATGTGGATTGTACAAATGTCCCATACACCTGCAATTAGACAAAACACAAAAGTGTGTGAAGTATTTTTGTTCTGGATAACATAAATAGATTATTGAATAGTCTGCACTAGAAATCACCTGACAAATATGCATATATGCAATATTTTTGGTCATATCCAAGATAGTCATGTCCTCATCAGGCGTGAACTAACTTTTTTGCAGGCCGACCTTCCTCATGGATGCCGCGTGCATCTTCTACTTCAACTGCACCAGCACCTCAATCAGGTGCCTCCTACAGCCGTGATACAAGAAAACAGGCACAACCACCATTATCTGCCAAGAGCGCACCTGCGGGGCCTGCACAGCGTTCTTCTTCTTCCATGGCATCAACAAGGCACACAAGTGATATTATTTGTCGTCGTTGTAAGGGAGGAGGTCATTATGCGAGGGAATGCAAATCTCCGCGTGTGATGATTGCTACCGCGGATGGTGGATATGAGTCCGCTAGTGACTATGATGAGGAGACATTGGCTCTTATTACACGTGAAGAACATGGTGGAGATGATTCTGATCATGAGACGCAATACATGGCTCCTGAAGACGCTGACAGGTATGAATGTTTAGTTGCTCAACGTGTTTTGAGTGTGCAGGTCACACAAGCTGAGCAAAATCAGAGGCACAATTTGTTCCATACCAAGGGAGTTGTGAAGGAACGTTCTGTGCGCGTCATAATAGACGGAGGGAGCTGCAACAACTTGGCTAGCATGGACATGGTGGAGAAGCTTTCTCTCACCATAAGACCACATCCACATCCTTACTACATCCAATGGTTCAACAACAGCGGCAAGGTTAAGGTAACACGTACTGTTCGTGTGCATTTTAGTATCTCTACATATGCTGATTATGTTGATTGTGATGTGGTACCTATGCAAGCATGTTCCTTATTACTTGGTAGACCATGGCAATTTGATAAAAATTCTGTACACCATGGTAGAAACAATCACTATACTCTTGTTCATAAGGATAAAAATATTACTTTGCTTCCTATGACTCCTGATTCCATTTTGAAAGATGATATTAATAGAGCTAATAAAGCACAACAGGAGAAGAATAAGAGTGAAAATCAGATTGTGGCAAAAGAATTTGAGCAACAAATGAAGCCTAACAATAAACCATCTAGTGTTGCTTCTGAAATTAAATTGAAAAGTGCATGTTTATTTGCCACCAAATCTGATATTAATGAGCTAGATTTCAGCAAATCTGTTTGCTATGCTTTTGTGTGCAAAGAGGCATTATTTTCATTCGAGGACGTGCCTTCCTCTTTGCCTCCTGCTGTCACTAACATTTTGCAGGAGTTCGCTGACATTTTTCCACAAGACGTGCCACCGGGATTACCGCCTATTCGAGGGATTGAGCATCAGATTGACTTAATTCCCGGTGCTTCACTGCCAAACCGTGCACCATACCGTACCAATCCAGAGGAGACGAAGGAGATTATGCGTCAAGTACAAGAGCTTCTTGACAAAGGTTATATACGCGAATCCCTTAGTCCTTGTGCTGTTCCTATTATTCTAGTGCCGAAAAAGGATGGTACATCACGTATGTGTGTTGATTGTAGAGGCATTAATAATATTACTATTCGTTATCGTCATCCTATTCCTAGGCTAGATGATATGCTTGATGAATTGAGTGGCTCTACAATATTCTCCAAAGTTGATTTGCGTAGTGGCTACCATCAAATTCGTATGAAATTGGGAGATGAATGGAAAACAGCATTTAAAACTAAGTTTGGATTATATGAGTGGTTAGTCATGCCTTTTGGGTTAACTAATGCACCTAGTACTTTCATGAGATTAATGAACGAAGTTTTACGTGCTTTCATTGGACGATTTGTGGTAGTTTACTTTGATGACATATTGATTTATAGCAGATCTTTGGAAGAACATTTGGAACATTTACGTGCTGTTTTTATTGCTCTACGTGATGCACGTTTGTTTGGTAACCTTGGGAAGTGCACCTTTTGCACCGACCGAGTATCTTTTCTTGGCTATGTTGCTACTCCACAGGGAATTGAAGTTGATAAAGCCAAGATTGAAGCTATTGAGAGTTGGCCGCAGCCCAAAACGGTCACACAAGTGAGGAGTTTTCTTGGCCTCGCTGGATTCTATAGGCGTTTTGTGAGAGATTTCAGCACCATTGCTGCACCTCTCAATGAGCTTACAAAGAAAGATGTGCCTTTTCTTTGGGGTACCGCACAGGAAGAAGCCTTCACGGTATTGAAAGATAAGTTGACACATGCTCCTTTACTCCAACTTCCTGATTTTAATAAGACTTTTGAGCTTGAATGTGATGCTAGTGGAATTGGATTAGGAGGTGTGTTATTACAAGATGGCAAACCTGTTGCATACTTTTCTGAAAAATTGAGTGGGCCTAGTCTGAATTATTCTACTTATGATAAAGAATTATATGCTCTTGTTCGGACTTTAGAAACATGGCAACATTATTTATGGCCCAAAGAATTTGTTATACATTCTGATCATGAATCTTTGAAACATATTAAAAGTCAAGCTAAACTGAATCGTAGACATGCTAAATGGGTTGAATTCATTGAGACTTTCCCTTATGTCATTAAACACAAGAAGGGAAAAGAAAATGTTATTGCTGATGCATTGTCTCGCCGCTATACTATGCTTTCACAACTTGATTTCAAAATATTTGGTTTGGAGACCATCAAAGATCAATATGTGCATGATGCTGATTTTAAAGATGTAATGCAGAATTGTAAAGAAGGAAGAATGTGGAACAAGTTTCTCGTTAACGATGGATTTGTGTTTCGTGCTAACAAGCTATGCATTCCAGCTAGCTCCGTTCGTCTTTTGTTGTTGCAGGAGGCGCATGGAGGAGGATTAATGGGACACTTTGGCGTGAAGAAGACGGAGGACGTACTTGCTACACATTTCTTTTGGCCAAAGATGAGACGGGATGTTGAGCGTTTTATTGCTCGATGCACTACATGTCAAAAAGCTAAGTCACGACTCAATCCTCATGGTTTATATATGCCTTTGCCTGTACCTAGTGTTCCTTGGGAGGATATATCTATGGACTTTGTTTTAGGTTTACCTCGAACAAAGAAGGGGAGGGATAGCATATTTGTTGTCGTGGATAGATTCTCGAAAATGGCACACTTTATACCATGTCATAAAAGCGATGATGCTGTTAATGTTGCTGATTTGTTCTTTCGTGACATTATTCGCTTGCATGGTGTGCCAAATACTATTGTTTCAGATCGTGATACTAAATTTCTTAGCCACTTTTGGAGATGTTTATGGGCTAAGTTGGGGACTAAACTGCTTTTTAGTACTACTTGTCACCCCCAAACTGATGGACAAACTGAAGTAGTCAATAGAACGTTGTCTACTATGCTTAGGGCTGTTTTGAAGAATAATAAGAAAATGTGGGAGGAATGCTTGCCTCATATTGAATTTGCTTATAATCGTTCATTGCATTCTACTACTAAGATGTGCCCTTTTGAAGTTGTGTATGGTTTCCTACCTCGTGCACCTATTGATTTGTTGCCTCTTCCATCTTCGGAGAAGGTTAATTTTGATGCTAAACAACGTGCTGAATTGATTTTAAAAATGCATGAGTTAACTAAGGAAAACATTGAGCGTATGAATGCTAAATATAAACTTGCTGGAGATAAGGGTAGAAAACATGTTGTGTTTGCACCTGGAGATCTTGTTTGGTTACATTTGCGTAAGGATAGATTTCCTGATTTGCGCAAATCAAAGTTAATGCCACGTGCTGATGGTCCCTTTAAGGTGTTAGAGAAAATAAATGATAATTGATAGAGGCGAGGGTCCCGATCTTTCGATGAGATGATGGATATCGCTTTGGTGGAAGTCGACTTTGACGATCCGACTACGAACGTGCGAGGACGTCGCGCCTTAGCAATCGCTAAACCAACTCCGAGAGGTTATTGACCACGCCGGAGCACGATCAACCTGACCACGAGGGTCTGTTTCCTGCGAGCAAACGAAGAACAAGCAAGAAACTAAGATTGCAATCTGGATATTGCGAATATAAGATGAAAGCTTTATTGATCAAGGTGGGGTTCTGTGACGCCTTTGTCTGGTCGTTGAACACAAACGAAGTACGCGAAGTTGCAGCTATGGCGAACTTTTAATCTAAACAAAACCCAAAGTCTAAACGATGCCCTAAGGGCTGTATATATGGAGGAAGAGGGGGGAATTTCGTGGCCCTCGGTGGAGGGGTCCGAAATCAACCCTATCTCTTGTTTCCCCACACATACGGACTCTAAAAATAGCCTATACTTATGTATTTCGAAATTACATGGGCCTGGCCCAATAATAAGGTGACGCAGCACCTAAAATAGCCTCGGGACGAAATTTATGAAGTGGCATCTTGTATATTTCGTCCAAGGCTTCATGCACCCATTATGGTGGCTTCAAAGTCCTGGAATCATCACTTGTAACTCCGTTCTTGTTCCCCTTGCGCATGCCATCATCTCCATGCTTGTTCTTGCTCCAATGTTCATCCTTCTCCAAGGTAGGCCCTTCATTTGTAAGCAAAACAAATGTATCCAATTTAGGCAGCATCATATTCTCATGAACATTAGAATCATTACCAAGAAACGAAAGTACCTGGTAATTTAGTTGGCGTGCACGAGCTCTAGTAATTGGTCCAGTATGTATAGCAGCAGGGGCTGTGGGTGTAACAATTGTATTGATGTCCTCATCACATAGCTAAGACCTTGCCTCTCCATACCTACCCTCCACTCTACTGTCAGGCTTAGAACCACGACAGAATGCTTGCCTCATATTGAATTTGCTTATAATCGTTCATTGCATTCTACTACTAAGATGTGCCCTTTTGAAGTTGTGTATGGTTTCCTACCTCGTGCACCTATTGATTTGTTGCCTCTTCCATCTTCGGAGAAGGTTAATTTTGATGCTAAACAACGTGCTGAATTGATTTTAAAAATGCATGAGTTAACTAAGGAAAACATTGAGCGTATGAATGCTAAATATAAACTTGCTGGAGATAAGGGTAGAAAACATGTTGTGTTTGCACCTGGAGATCTTGTTTGGTTACATTTGCGTAAGGATAGATTTCCTGATTTGCGCAAATCAAAGTTAATGCCACGTGCTGATGGTCCCTTTAAGGTGTTAGAGAAAATAAATGATAATGCATATAAACTTGAGTTGCCTGCAGATTTTGGGGTTAGTCCCACTTTTAACATTGCAGATTTGAAGCCTTATTTGGGTGAGGAAGATGAACTTCCGTCGAGGACAACTTCATTTCAAGAAGGGGAGGATGATGAGGACATCAATACAATTGTTACACTCACAGCCCCTGCTGCTATACATACTGGACCAATTACTAGAGCTCGTGCACGCCAACTAAATTACCAGGTACTTTCGTTTCTTGGTAATGATTCTAATATTCATGAGAATATGATGCTGCCTAAATTGGATACATTTGTTTTGCTTACAAATGAAGGGCCTAGCTTGGAGAAGGATGAACATTGGAGCAAGAACAAGCATGGAGATGATGGCATGCGCAAGGGGAACAAGAACGGAGTTACAAGTGATGATTTCAGGACTTTGAAGCCACCATAATGGGTGCATGAAGCCTTGGACGAAATATACAAGATGCCACTTCATAAATTTCGTCCCGAGGCTATTTTAGGTGCTGCGTCACCTTATTATTGGGCCAGGCCATGTAATTTCGAAATACATAAGTATAGGCTATTTTTAGAGTCCGTATGTGTGGGGAAACAAGAGATAGGGTTGATTTCGGATCCCTCCACCAAGGGCCACGAAATTCCCCCCTCTTCCTCCATATATACAGCCCTTAGGGCATCGTTTAGACTTTGGGTTTTGTTTAGATTAAAAGTTCGCCATAGCTGCAACTTCGCGTACTTCGTTTGTGTTCAACGACCAGACAAAGGCGTCACAGAACCCCACCTTGATCAATAAAGCTTTCATCTTATATTCGCGATATCCAGATTGCAATCTTAGTTTCTTGCTTGTTCTTCGTTTGCTCGCAGGAAACAGACCCTCGTGGTCAGGTTGATCGTGCTCCGGCGTGGTCAATAACCTCTCGGAGTTGGTTTAGCGATTGCTAAGGCGCGACGTCCTCGCACGTTCGTAGTCGGATCGTCAAAGTCGACTTCCACCAAAGCGATATCCATCATCTCATCGAAAGATCGGGACCCTCGCCTCTATCAAGTGTGGTAGTTTACTTTGATGACATATTGATTTATAGCAGATCTTTGGAAGAACATTTGGAACATTTACGTGCTGTTTTTATTGCTCTACGTGATGCACGTTTGTTTGGTAACCTTGGGAAGTGCACCTTTTGCACCGACCGAGTATCTTTTCTTGGCTATGTTGTTACTCCACAGGGAATTGAAGTTGATAAAGCCAAGATTGAAGCTATTGAGAGTTGGCCGCAGTCCAAAACGGTCACACAAGTGAGGAGTTTTCTTGGCCTCGCTGGATTCTATAGGCGTTTTGTGAGAGATTTCAGCACCATTGCTGCACCTCTCAATGAGCTTACAAAGAAAGATGTGCCTTTTCTTTGGGGTACTCCACAGGAAGAAGCCTTCACGGTATTGAAAGATAAGTTGACACATGCTCCTTTACTCCAACTTCCTGATTTTAATAAGACTTTTGAGCTTGAATGTGATGCTAGTGGAATTGGATTAGGAGGTGTGTTATTACAAGATGGCAAACCTGTTGCATACTTTTCTGAAAAATTGAGTGGGCCTAGTCTGAATTATTCTACTTATGATAAAGAATTATATGCTCTTGTTCGGACTTTAGAAACATGGCAACATTATTTATGGCCCAAAGAATTTGTTATACATTCTGATCATGAATCTTTGAAACATATTAAAAGTCAAGCTAAACTGAATCGTAGACATGATAAATGGGTTGAATTCATTGAGACTTTCCCTTATGTCATTAAACACAAGAAGGGAAAAGAAAATGTTATTGCTGATGCATTGTCTCGTCGCTATACTATGCTTTCACAACTTGACTTCAAAATATTTGGTTTGGAGACCATCAAAGATCAATATGTGCATGATGCTGATTTTAAAGATGTAATGCAGAATTGTAAAGAAGGAAGAATGTGGAACAAGTTTGTTGTTAACGATGGATTTGTGTTTCGTGCTAACAAGCTATGCATTCCAGCTAGCTCCGTTCGTCTTTTGTTGTTGCAGGAGGCGCATGGAGGAGGATTAATGGGACACTTTGGCGTGAAGAAGACGGAGGACGTACTTGCTACACATTTCTTTTGGCCAAAGATGAGACGGGGTGTTGAGCGTTTTATTGCTCGCTGCACTACATGTCAAAAAGCTAAGTCACGACTCAATCCTCATGGTTTATATATGCCTTTGCCTGTACCTAGTGTTCCTTGGGAGGATATATCTATGGACTTTGTTTTAGGTTTACCTCGAACAAAGAAGGGGAGGGATAGCATATTTGTTGTCGTGGATAGATTCTCGAAAATGGCACACTTTATACCATGTCATAAAAGCGATGATGCTGTTAATGTTGCTGATTTGTTCTTTCGTGAAATTATTCGCTTGCATGGTGTGCCAAATACTATTGTTTCAGATCGTGATACTAAATTTCTTAGCCACTTTTGGAGATGTTTATGGGCTAAGTTGGGGACTAAACTGCTTTTTAGTACTACTTGTCACCCCCAAACTGATGGACAAACTGAAGTAGTCAATAGAACGTTGTCTACTATGCTTAGGGCTGTTTTGAAGAATAATAAGAAAATGTGGGAGGAATGCTTGCCTCATATTGAATTTGCTTACAATCGTTCATTGCATTATACTACTAAGATGTGCCCTTTTGAAGTTGTGTATGGTTTCCTACCTCATGCACCTATTGATTTGTTGCCTCTTCCATCTTCGGAGAAGGTTAATTTTGATGCTAAACAACGTGCTGAATTGATTTTAAAAATGCATGAGTTAACTAAGGAAAACATTGAGCGCATGAATGCTAAATATAAACTTGCTGGAGATAAGGGTAGAAAACATGTTGTGTTTGCACCTGGAGATCTTGTTTGGTTACATTTGCGTAAGGATAGATTTCCTGATTTGCGCAAATCAAAGTTAATGCCACGTGCTGATGGTCCCTTTAAGGTGTTAGAGAAAATAAATGATAATGCATATAAACTTGAGCTGCCTGCAGATTTTGGGGTTAGTCCCACTTTTAACATTGCAGATTTGAAGCCTTATTTGGGTGAGGAAGATGAACTTCCGTCGAGGACGACTTCATTTCGAGAAGGGGAGGATGATGAGGACATCAATACAATTGTTACACCCACAGCCCCTGTGATAGAGGCAAAGGTGTCCCGTCTTTCGATGAGATGGTGGATTTCGCTTTGGTGGAAGTCGACTTTGACGATCCGACTACGAACGTGCGAGGACGTCGCGCCTTAGCAATCGCTAAACCAACTCCGAGAGGTTATTGACCACGCCGGAGCACGATCAACCTGACCACGAGGGTCTGTTTCCTGCGAGCAAACGAAGAACAAGCAAGAAACTAAGATTGCAATCTGGATATTGCGAATATAAGATGAAAGCTTTATTGATCAAGGTGGGGTTCTGTGACGCCTTTGTCTGGTCGTTGAACACAAACGAAGTACGCGAAGTTGCAGCTATGGCGAACTTTTAATCTAAACAAAACCCAAAGTCTAAACGATGCCCTAAGGGCTGTATATATGGAGGAAGAGGTGGGAATTTCGTGGCCCTTGGTGGAGGGGTCCGAAATCAACCCTATCTCTTGTTTCCCCACACATACGGACTCTAAAAATAGCCTATACTTATGTATTTCGAAATTACATGGGCCTGGCCCAATAATAAGGTGACGCAGCACCTAAAATAGCCTCGGGACGAAATTTATGAAGTGGCATCTTGTATATTTCGTCCAAGGCTTCATGCACCCATTATGGTGGCTTCAAAGTCCTGAAATCATCACTTGTAACTCCGTTATTGTTCCCCTTGCGCATGCCATCATCTCCATGCTTGTTCTTGCTCCAATGTTCATCCTTCTCCAAGCTAGGCCCTTCATTTGTAAGCAAAACAAATGTATCCAATTTAGGCAGCATCATATTCTCATGAACATTAGAATCATTACCAAGAAACGAAAGTACCTGGTAATTTAGTTGGCGTGCACGAGCTCTAGTAATTGGTCCAGTATGTATAGCAGCAGGGGCTGTGGGTGTAACAATTGTATTGATGTCCTCATCATTACAAGATGGCAAACCTGTTGCATACTTTTCTGAAAAATTGAGTGGGCCTAGTCTGAATTATTCTACTTATGATAAAGAATTATATGCTCTTGTTCGGACTTTAGAAACATGGCAACATTATTTATGGCCCAAAGAATTTGTTATACATTCTGATCATGAATCTTTGAAACATATTAAAAGTCAAGCTAAACTGAATCGTAGACATGCTAAATGGGTTGAATTCATTGAGACTTTCCCTTATGTCATTAAACACAAGAAGGGAAAAGAAAATGTTATTGCTGATGCATTGTCTCGTCGCTATACTATGCTTTCACAACTTGACTTCAAAATATTTGGTTTGGAGACCATCAAAGATCAATATGTGCATGATGCTGATTTTAAAGATGTAATGCAGAATTGTAAAGAAGGAAGAATGTGGAACAAGTTTGTTGTTAACGATGGATTTGTGTTTCGTGCTAACAAGCTATGCATTCCAGCTAGCTCCGTTCGTCTTTTGTTGTTGCAGGAGGCGCATGGAGGAGGATTAATGGGACACTTTGGCGTGAAGAAGACGGAGGACGTACTTGCTACACATTTCTTTTGGCCAAAGATGAGACGGGATGTTGAGCGTTTTATTGCTCGCTACACTACATGTCAAAAAGCTAAGTCACGACTCAATCCTCATGGTTTATATATGCCTTTGCCTGTACCTGGTGTTCCTTGGGAGGATATATCTATGGACTTTGTTTTAGGTTTACCTCGAACAAAGAAGGGGAGGGATAGCATATTTGTTGTCGTGGATAGATTCTCGAAAATGGCACACTTTATACCATGTCATAAAAGCGATGATGCTGTTAATGTTGCTGATTTGTTCTTTCGTGAAATTATTCGCTTGCATGGTGTGCCAAATACTATTGTTTCAGATCGTGATACTAAATTTCTTAGCCACTTTTGGAGATGTTTATGGGCTAAGTTGGGGACTAAACTGCTTTTTAGTACTACTTGTCACCCCCAAACTGATGGACAAACTGAAGTAGTCAATAGAACGTTGTCTACTATGCTTAGGGCTGTTTTGAAGAATAATAAGAAAATGTGGGAGGAATGCTTGCCTCATATTGAATTTGCTTATAATCGTCCATTGCATTCTACTACTAAGATGTGCCCTTTTGAAGTTGTGTATGGTTTCCTACCTCATGCACCTATTGATTTGTTGCCTCTTCCATCTTCGGAGAAGGTTAATTTTGATGCTAAACAACGTGCTGAATTGATTTAAAAAATGCATGAGTTAACTAAGGAAAACATTGAGCGCATGAATGCTAAATATAAACTTGCTGGAGATAAGGGTAGAAAACATGTTGTGTTTGCACCTAGAGATCTTGTTTGGTTACATTTGCGTAAGGATAGATTTCCTGATTTGCGCAAATCAAAGTTAATGCCACGTGCTGATGGTCCCTTTAAGGTGTTAGAGAAAATAAATGATAATGCATATAAACTTGAGCTGCCTGCAGATTTTGGGGTTAGTCCCACTTTTAACATTGCAGATTTGAAGCCTTATTTGGGTGAGGAAGATGAACTTCCGTCGAGGACGACTTCATTTCAAGAAGGGGAGGATGATGAGGACATCAATACAATTGTTACACCCACAGCCCATGCTGCTATACATACTGGACCAATTACTAGAGCTCGTGCACGCCAACTAAATTACCAGGTACTTTCGTTTCTTGGTAATGATTCTAATGTTCATGAGAATATGATGCTGCCTAAATTGGATACATTTGTTTTGCTTACAAATAAAGGGCCTAGCTTGGAGAAGGATGAACATTGGAGCAAGAACAAGCATGGAGATGATGGCATGCGCAAGGGAACAAGAACGGAGTTACAAGTGATGATTTCATGACTTTGAAGCCACCATAATGGGTGCATGAAGCCTTGGACGAAATATACAAGATGCCACTTCATAAATTTCGTCCCGAGGCTATTTTAGGTGCTGCGTCACCTTATTATTGGGCCAGGCCCATGTAATTTCGAAATACATAAGTATAGGCTATTTTTAGAGTCCGTATGTGTGGGGAAACAAGAGATAGGGTTGATTTCGGACCCCTCCACCGAGGGCCACGAAATTCCCCCCTCTTCCTCCATATATACAGCCCTTAGGGCATCGTTTAGACTTTGGGTTTTGTTTAGATTAAAAGTTCGCCATAGCTGCAACTTCGCGTACTTCGTTTGTGTTCAACGACCAGACAAAGGCGTCACAGAACCCCACCTTGATCAATAAAGCTTTCATCTTATATTCGCAATATCCAGATTGCAATCTTAGTTTCTTGCTTGTTCTTCGTTTGCTCGCAGGAAACAGACCCTCGTGGTCAGGTTGATCGTGCTCCGGCGTGGTCAATAACCTCTCGGAGTTAGTTTAGCGATTGCTAAGGCGCGACGTCCTCGCACGTTCGTAGTCGGATCGTCAAAGTCGACTTCCACCAAAGCGATATCCATCATCTCATCGAAAGACGGGACACCTCCTCCTCTATCAGATTTCTAGTGCAAACTATTCAATAATCTATTTATGTTATCCAGAACAAAAATACTTCACACACTTTTGTGTTTTGTCTAATTGCAGGTGTATGGGACATTTGTACAATCCACATATGAAGATAAGGAAGAAAGAGATGCTTATTTGCTGTCCAAAAAGTTCTCTCACGTCACTTTTGGCCCAAGAGAAGATAGAGTCCAAGTCTCTCACGTTCTGGATTCAGATTCGGACTGCACAGACATACCTGACTCAAAACGCACACAAGTTTTTCATACGGACTCCGAATTGGGTGATTCTTTTTTTGTTGGAAACTAGATTTCGTGCACTTTCCAACCCAATTGGAATCACCTTCAAATTCGTCCGGAGCGTTGAGTTGTGGACGAAACAATCTGATGCTGCAGCAGAATCCGAGTCAAACTACAAGTCCAAAGTTGTTACATCACCTCCACTTGGGCCCATTGGCCTTGTACGACCTAGATTTAGTTTTAGGCTGCCTTGGGACGTCCTCCCACCTCCTTGGCCGCCACCCCTTGCTCCTATATAAGTAGATCCATCTAGTAGCTTTTCCTTGGGATTTGTTTAGTTAAAAGTTAGCCATTGCAACTTCGTGTACTTTGTTTGTGTCCAACGACCAGACCAAGACCGTTTACGGATCCCCACCTTTATCAATACTTCATCTATATTCGCAATATTCAGATTGCTTTATCATATTCTTGCTTGTTCTTCGATTGCTTGCAGGAATAGACCTTCGTGGTCAGGTTGATTGTGCTCTGGCGTGGTCAATAACCTCTCGAAGTTGGTTTAGCGATCGCTAAGGCGCAACGTCGTGCACGTTTGTAGTCGAATCGTCAAAGTCGTCTCCACCAAATCGATAGTTATCATCTCATCGAAAGATCGGGACACCCCCGCCTCTATCAAGTGGTATCAGTTTTCAGGTTGCTCGGTGAGAATTTCCAGTTTTTCCTAGATTAGATTTATTTTCTTACCTATTGTCCAAGAAAAAGCCACAAAACAAAAGTTAGATCTATTCATCCTTTGTCCTAGCCAGACTGAGCCTTTGCAATTTTCTTTTCATTGTTTGCATTATTGAATTATCGGTTGCATCGCCGTGTCGAGTTGCTGGTCTTAGTGTCTAGTTCCTTTAGAGTTTTGAGTTCTGTTCACATTAGTCACGCAGCCGCTGCATCATTATCCCATCCGCTGTCCACCATCCCATCCACCAATTTCCACCACGTGCTACGCACTGTTTATTGTCATAATCATAGTTGAGGTCACTCACATCTTCGCCTGATCGAATCTGCATCTTATCTAGTTTGTTTTGGAAAGAGGGAGAAAAAGAATATAAAGAAAAAAAAGAGAGAAAAAAGGAAAGAAAAAAAGAGAGGGAGAAGAAAAAGAAAAAAAAGCGTGAGAAAAAAAAGAGAGAAGCAAAAAAATTGGATCTATCTAGAATCAATCTCGTACCTGAATTCGGATTGGAATCTGTTTTGCGCACTGTTCAGTAAAACAGGTGTCTCTTCCTCATATGAAGTCTGTTTTGGCTCCGCGAGTACTCAAATGAAAGCTAGCGACGAGCCGCATCTAAATAGTTGCAGAAGCTAGTTCAGTATTTGGCACCTCAACATCAGCTTCTAAATAGGTCTACTGCTATTGTGATCTTCACTTATATCTTACTGTCCAGAGCTACTTCATATCATTTATTGATGCTAGTTGTGCTACGACGTGACCTCATTAGTGTTCTAGGCTCGCGTCTCTAGTTTGGTCTAACCTAGGACCAGCACAGTACCGTCGTTGAGCGTTTATTCAACATTGCATCTTTGAATTGATTATTGCTAATCTTTTGCTACCATATATAGCCAACCCAGCTCCACATATTTCTACACCGTGTATACGTATGCTCTCCTGGCAATCGCTTTACTCAATATTCGGAGTTACTTGACACCGCTGGTTGCCGATCACCGCCTGCTGCATGGTAAGAACTTGTAAGACATTGGTATTTGCTTTACTGTGAGCGTTTTACCACCACATCCTAGTAGTTATAGGAACATTATTTTTGGGTTTTGTTTCTTGTTCTACTAATCATGACAGGATCCAGAGTCAATTCATGGGCTTTGTCGATCGCGGGAGACGTGCCACCACCTTTGCAAATACCACAACCGTCACGAGAGGTGCACAAACATCAAAATGCACATGATCAGGTTAATGTATCTATACCACCATTTAATGGCCGTTTTAAACCTGCTTTATATATTGAATGGGAGTTCGACATAAAAAATATATTTGCTTCCCATAATTTCAATGAACATAAAAAGATTAAGGTTGCGGTTGGTTCTTTCACTGGTTATGCTTTGGTTTGGTGGAGTGAATATTGTCGGTTACACCCTGATTATATACCTACTACTTGGGTTGATTTGAAACTTGCCATGCGACATACTTTCGTCCCTGCTTATTATACTCGTGACATGATTAAGAAGTTGCAACACTTAAAACAAGGTAGTGAAACTGTAACAAAATATTATGATGATTTACAAACTACCTTGTTGCATTCCTCTTTAGAAGAAAGTGAAGATGATTTTATGGATAGATTTTGGGGAGGATTAAACCGTGATATTCAAGAGATACTAATTCATGAAGAGTGTTATCCTATGGACCATTTGTTTCATCTTGCTTGCAAAGCTGAACAGGAAATAAAACGACGTGTTGGCCACGAGGAGAACAAGCGCACGGTGCACATTCCAAGAGTTGATATGATTGTTCCTTCAACTACTAGGCATACTATGACAACCACATCCGTTGTTGTCAGGACTACATCACCTCCACCATGTGACACATCGCCACCGAGAGTGGCTACATCATCTGAGTTGATCATAAGAGGTAATGACAAAGGTACTGATCTTCCATCTCTACATGAGAATGATGAATGCCTTGTCAATTTGAATGCACCATCTGATGAGCTACCCACTACTTTGACCACACCACCTATTTTAGAGGACTACGTTGATAATTTGACTTTGCCATGTGATCAAACAACTGAAATACCAACAATTTTGAGTGCACCCATTGAATTAACTATTGATGCAAAAGAACCAATGTTTAATCATTTTGATATGACCTCTAATCTTGGTGATGATTCTGTGTTGAATGACTTATTGCATGTTTGCTTATTAAGCATGTTGTAGCATGTAAATTTGATGCAAGTAAGGTTTATTCACCAATGTTGGGATGGTTTAATGATGAACATTGTCAATCTTTTGAAATGAATAAGAGCTTCACTTATATGTGCAAACTGAGTTGCAATATTTTCATGCCTTCTACTTCTTGTGCTAATTTTTTGGCTTTAGATTTTATGAACTATGCAAATTACTCATCTATTCATGTGTCATATATGCAAAAATCAAGGGAAGTAAAAATGGATGACATATACATATACAACATGTACACCTTGTCTCTTTTGTTAGCCACATTTCAGATTAAGCAACGCCGAGGACGGCTTTATTTTAAAGAAGGGGAGGATGATGAGGACATGACTACCTTGAATATGACCAAAAATATTGCATATATGCATATTTGTCAGGTGATTTCTAGTGCAAACTATTCAATAATCTATTTATGTTATCCAGAACAAAAATACTTCACACACTTTTGTGTTTTGTCTAATTGCAGGTGTATGGGACATTTGTACAATCCACATATGAAGATAAGGAAGAAAGAGATGTTTATTTGCTGTCCAAAAAGTTCTCTCACGTCACTTTTGGCCCAAGAGAAGATAGAGTCCAAGTCTCTCACGTTCTGGATTCAGATTCGGACTGCACAGACATACCTGACTCAAAACGCACATAAGTTTTTCATACGGACTCCGAATTGGGTGATTCTTTTTTTGTTGGAAACTAGATTTCGTGCACTTTCCAACCGAATTGGAATCACCTTCAAATTCGTCCGGAGCGTTGAGTTGTGGACGAAACAATCTGATTCTGCAGCAGAATCCGAGTCAAACTACAAGTCCAAAGGTGTTACATCACCTCCACTTGGGCCCATTGGCCTTGGATGACCTAGATTTAGTTTTAGGCTGCCTTGGGACGTCCTCCCACCTCCTTGGCCGCCACCCCTTGCTCCTATATAAGTAGATCCATCTAGTAGCTTTTCCTTGGGATTTGTTTAGTTAAAAGTTAGCCATTGCAACTTCGTGTACTTTGTTTGTGTCCAACGACCAGACCAAGACCGTTTATGGATCCCCACCTTTATCAATACTTCATCTATATTCGCAATATTTAGATTGCTTTATCATATTCTTGCTTGTTCTTCGATTGCTTGCAGGAATAGACCTTCGTGGTCAGGTTGATTGTGCTCTGGCGTGGTCAATAACCTCTCGGAGTTGGTTTAGCGATCGCTAAGGCGCAACGTCGTGCATGTTTGTAGTCGAATCGTCAAAGTCGTCTCCACCAAATCGATAGTTATCATCTCATCGAAAGATCGGGACACCCCCGCCTCTATCACTTGCTGTCTTGGCTCTTGTATGTAGCTGTTCTGTGGCTCGCTTCTAGGCACCTGATCACACATAGAGTTTCCGAATGAGGTAGTAGCCATGTCTCGTGAGTAGGAAGAGGGAGTTCAGAGAGGAGTGAGTTCACCTTATCTTCAATAGCCTTAGCTCGGGCTCTTGTCATGGGTCCAAGTGGTGTTGAGGGAGATGTAGGCACGTCCATGGGGATGAGCGAGGGATGCTCCGCATCATCTCCCCCCCTTGGGAGAGATCCGACCTCGGATCAAAAGGTGCATCTCCATGGAAAGGTGCGAGGTCCTTGACGTTGAAGATGTCGCTCACATTGCACTTGCCTCGTGGTAGGTCGATCTTGTAGGCGTTGTCGTTTTAGCGTGCTAGAACCTTGAAAGGTCCATCGGCGCGAGGTAGAAGCTTGGACTTGCGTTCATTGGGGAAGTGGTCCTTGCGAAGATGTAGCCACACTAGATCACCAATGTTGAATACCATGGGTTGCTTGTTGATGTTGAGCTTGGTCGCTAGTCGTTGTACTTGGCGCTCGATGGTGTGCCTTGTATCTTCATGCATCTTCTTGATGTAGCTTGCACGAGCACTTGCGTCGAGGTTGGTTCGCTCTTGTAGAGGTAGAGGTAGAATGTCCAATGGGGACAAAGGGTTGAAGCCGTAGACGACCTCGAAAGGGGACTTGCCGGTCGTGGAATGTCTTGCATGGTTGTAGGCATACTCGGCGATGGGTAGACACGCCTCCCACTCCTTGATATTCTTCTTGATCAACACGCGAAGTAGAGTGGAGAGTGTACGGTTCGTCACCTCCGTTTGGCCGTCGGTTTGAGGATGGTATGCTGAAGAGAACAATAGCTTGATTCCGAGCTTGGCGCATAGGGTCTTCCAAAAGTAACTCAAGAACTTGACGTCGTGGTCCGAGACAATCGTCTTTGGTACTCCATGAAGTCGCAAGATTTCCCTACAAAAGAGATTGGCAATATGTGAAGCATCGTCTATCTTGTTGCAAGGAATAAAATGTGCCATCTTAGAAAATCGGTCCACAACAACAAAGACGGAATCCTTGCCATTTTGAGTTCTAGGCAAGCCAAGTACAAAATCCATGCTAATGTCTTCCCAAGGTTGATAATGAATAGGAAGGGGCATGTAAAGACCATGGGATTGAGCTTTTGACTTAGCTTTGTGACATGTAGAGCAACGGTTGGTGAAGCGTGAGACATCATGAAACATCTTGGGCCAAAAGTAGTTCTTGGAGAGCATGGCCAAAGTCTTGTCGCGTCCAAAGTGTCCCATGAGTCCGCCTCCATGAGCCTCTTGCAAAAGGAGCAAACGAAGAGAAGACTGGTGAATGCAAAGTTTGTTAGCTCTCATAAGATAATCAACCTTTATGTAGTATCGTTCCCAAGACATGTGTGTCAAACACTTAGCATAAGGAGTAGCAAAAGAAGGATCATGCTCATATAAGTCTTTTATATGCTCAAAACCAATAACATTCAACTCAAGTTTAGTGACAAGCGTGCATATGCGTGAAAGTGCATCCGCAACTACATTTTCCTTACCCTTAATGTACTTGATCACATAAGGAAAAGATTCAATAAATTCACTCCATTTGGCATGACGCTTGTTCAACTTACTTTGACCTTTTAAGTACTTAAGCGTTTCATGATCGGTATGGATGACAAACTCATGAGGTCTAAGATAATGTTCCCAAACATGTAGCACACGCACTAAAGCATACAATTCTTTGTCATAGATGGGATAATTAAGTTGAGCACCGGAGAGTTTTCACTAAAATAAGCAATGGCTCTTTTTTCTTGCATCAAAACTCCGCCAATTCCGGTACCACTTGCATCACAATGAACCTCAAAAGTTTTCTCAAAGTTGGGCAAAGCAAGAATTGGAGCATGAGTAAGCAAAGACTTGAGCTCATCAAAAGCGGTGGATTGCAAAGATCCCCAAACAAAAGGTGCATTCTTCTTACTCAAAGCATGCAAAGGAGCGGCAATTGTGCTAAAGTTTTTCACAAAGCGACGATAAAATCCTGCAAGGCCAAGAAAACTACGCACTTGTTGCAAATTGGTGGGTTGGGGCCAAGTTTTAATTGCTTTAATCTTAGTTTCGTCAACATGGACACCCTTGGAAGAGACAACAAAACCCAAGAAAACCACTTTGTTAACACCAAAAGTGCATTTTTTCAAGTTCGCATAATGGCTTTCCTTGCGGAGGGTTTGCAACACAGATTTAACATGATTAATGTGCTCTTTCATGGTTTTGCTAAAGACAAGGATATCATCAAAGTAAACCACAACGAAGACTCCAATGTAAGGCCTAAGCACATGATGCATAAGACGCACGAAAGTTACGGGTGCTTCTGACAAACCCATAGGCATCACTAACCAATCATATAAGCCAAAATTTGTTTTGAAAGCGGTTTTCCATTCATCACCTTCTTGAATGCGGATTTGATAATAGCCACTTTTAAGATGAATTTTGGAGAAAAAGTTGGCTCCGCTAAGTTCATCAAGCATATCATCTAAGCCAGGAATGGGATGCCTATAACGAACGGTAATGGCGTTTATGGGTCTACAATCGGAACACAATCGGAAACTTCCATCGGGTTTAGGCACAAGTATAACGGGAACGGCGCAAGGGCTTAAGCTTTCACGTACATGACCATTGTCGATGAGTTGTTATACTTGCCGTTGAATCTCCTTGGTTTCTTCGGGATTGACACGGTATGGAGCTTTGTTTGGAAGTGGCGCTCCGGGGATGAGGTCGATTCGATGCTCAATGCCTCGTAGTGGCGGTAGACCCAGAGGTAGCTCATCAGGGAAAACATGTTTGAATTCCCGCAAAAGAGATTGAAACACTAAAGGTAACTCGTGAGAGGTGTTAGTTGTTGGCTCTCCATCTTTGCACACAAGGACGAAGTGCATCACACTCGATGGTTTCTCACACACTTCTCTTATCTCACTTTTGGTGGCAAATAGGATGAGGTTTTTCTCTCTAGGCGAAGAGGTGCTCAAATTTGGCTTGTGGCTCTCACTCACTTTTGGGTGTGTCACTTTTCCACTCTTCTCTCCATGATTGGTGTCTTGCTTGTCGGCTATCACTTGACTAGGAGACATAGGTCGTAGCACATATTCCTTCCCTTTCATTTTGAAACTATAGTGATTGGTGCGCCCATTGTGGATGACACCACGGTCGAATTGCCATGGTCGACCAAGAAGTAGGTGGCAAACGGTCATTGGGACCACATCACACTCCAAAATGTCTTCATAAGCACCAATTTTGAAGGAGACTTGGACCGTATGCTCAACTCGTATAGTGCCGGAGTCACTTAGCCATTGAACCTTGTAGGGGTGCGGGTGCTTCCTCTTGACCAATTGAAGCTTGGAACATAGTTCTTCACTTGCCAAGTTGTGGCAACTACCTCCATCGATGATGACCTTGACGGACCTTCCATTTATGCCGGCCTTAGTGTGGAAGATGTGGCATCGTTGGTCTTCTTCTTGTTGATGTTAAAGTGTCAAGACTTTGGAGACAACGAGAGCGGGGCTCGAATCCTCATCACAAAAGACTTGATCATCTTCATCCTCGTTCACGCGCCGGTGCATTGCCACTTGCTCAAGGGCTTCCATCTCCTCTTCACTCATTGAGTCATATGTGCCGTCATCGTTGAGGATCATGGTGCGCTTGTTCGTGCATTGGAAGGACTTGTGACCTCAGCCGCCGCAAGTGAAACACTTGAAGGAGCTTGTTTTGACGGTCTCATCGGTTGGAGTAGATGATGACACACGCGGCTTGAAGTTGCTTGTAGTAGGAGGAAGACGACTTGAATTTGCCGAAGTTTTCTTGTAACTTGACTTGTCGTCGTTGCTTGGAGAAGGTTTGGTTGATGTAGATGTTGAAGGAGTCATTGAAGCTTGGGTGTTGGAGAAATCGTAGGTCTTGAATGAGTACTTGGCGTACTTGAAGTCATCTTGCACTTGACTTTCCGCCTTGGTTGCTTGATGTACGAGCTCAATGAGGTTGGAATAGGGTTGGAAGTCGGCAATCTTCTTGATGGGATGATTGAGTCCATTCAAGAAACGTGCCATTGTTTGCTCATCATCTTCCGTGACATTGGCTCGAATCATGGCAATCTCCATTTCCTTGTAGTATTCTTCAACACTCTTTGTTCCTTGCTTGAGGAGTTGTAGCTTCTTGAAGAGATCGCGGTTGTAGTAGGTTGGTACAAAGCGTGCCCGCATGACATCCTTCATTTGAGCCCAAGTGGTGATTGGTGGTTCACCTCTTGCTTGACGGCATTCAAGTACTTGTTCCCACCATATGAGCACATAATCTTGGAACTCAAGTGATGCCATAGCGATCTTCTTCTCTTCCTCATAGTTGTGCAAGCGGAAAATTTTGTCGACCTTCAATGCCCATGAGAGGTACTCTTCCGGATCATTGCTTCCATTGAACTTGGGCATTGTGAACTTGAGCTTACCATAGCGTTGCTCTTCATTGTGTTGTTGGCGATGGTGATGGTGACGTCCTTGATGTGGAGGATAGTCATCCTCATGTTGCTCTTGGCGGGGAGGAAGTCCATGATCAACTTGCTCTTGTTGAACTTGAGGTTGAGGTGGAGCTTGATGAGCTTGTGGAGGACCTTGTGGAGCTTGACGTTGCACACGCGGTTGGTAGTTCCTCTCTTGGATTTCTTCTCGAAGGGCTTCCTCTTGATTGCACCGCTCGTGATTGCGGTTGGCAATGGCGCGGCTCGAATCTCGAAGGGCACGTTGTGCCTCAAGAGCTTGCACTTCACGTTGTTGTTGTTGAAGACATTGAGCCTCGGCGTCTTGTTCCTCTTGGTGTAAACATGCTCGTTCTTCTTCTTGGCGCCTTAGTCGTTGCCTTTCTTGAGCTTGAGCAAAAATGACTTGGTTTGATTGAGGACGAGGGATTTGCTCGTCGACTTGTTCTTGTGAATTCTTGTCATGTAGCAGGTTCTGAGATGCATGTCGGTCTTGACGCGGAGCTCGACGAAGAGTGTTCGATGACGGTGTACTTGGGTCGGAGAAGGTGTCGTCGGAGTGTTGACTTGAGCGGCTCCGTCTTAGGATGAAGAAGTGGAAGGACGCCGGTTCCTCATCAAGGCGCGGATCTCATCCATTCTTGCATCATTCTCTTGCTTTTGAGCGTCGAATTTGTTGTCGAAGTAGTCCCTCATTGCTTGTTGCTCTTGGTGCAATGCCTTTTGAGCTCCAAATAGGTGGTTCTTGGTGACGAATGATGACATGTCGTCATCGTTCTCGATGAGAGGTGGAGTGGTAGAAGAACTTGGCCTATCCATCATACCAAGCAAAATGTAAGTGGTAGAAGGAACAGAACGTGTACCAAATGTACCTTGACCGAAGTTGAAGATGAATCAAGTTCACTCAAATGCGGACAATGAAATAGCACTGTTGGTACCAATTCTTGTTGCTTCTCACACCTACACACGTTGATGAGGACATGACTACCTTGGATATGACCAAAAATATTGCATATATGCATATTTGTCAGGTGATTTCTAGTGCAAACTATTCAATAATCTATTTGTGTTATTCAGAACAAAAATACTTCACACACTTTTGTGTTTTGTCTAATTGCAGGTGTATGGGACATTTGTACAATCCACATATGAAGATAAGGAAGAAAGAGATGTTTATTTGCTGTCCAAAAAGTTCTCTCACGTCACTTTTGGCCCAAGAGAAGATAGAGTCCAAGTCTCTCACGTTCTGGATTCAGATTCGGACTGCACAGACATACCTGACTCAAAACACACATAAGTTTTTCATACGGACTCCGAATCGGGTGATTCTTTTTTTGTTGGAAACTAGATTTCGTGCACTTTCCAACCCAAGTGGAATCACCTTCAAATTCGTCCGGAGCGTTGAGTTGTGGACGAAACAATCTGATGCTGCAGCAGAATCCGAGTCAAACTACAAGTCCAAAGGTGTTACATCACCTCCACTTGGGCCCATTGGCCTTGTACGACCTAGATTTAGTTTTAGGATGCCTTGGGACGTCCTCCCACCTCCTTGGCCGCCACCCCTTGCTCCTATATAAGTAGATCCATCTAGTAGCTTTTCCTTGGGATTTGTTTAGTTAAAAGTTAGCCATTGCAACTTCGTGTACTTCGTTTGTGTCCAACGACCAGACCAAGACCGCTTACGGATCCCCACCATTATCAATACTTCATATATATTTGCAATATTCAGATTGCTTTATCATATTCTTGCTCGTTCTTCGATTGCTTGCAGGAATAGACCTTCGTGGTCAGGCTGACCGTGCTTCCGGCATCGTCAGTAACCTCAGGAGATTGGTTTAGCGATTGCTAAGGCGCAACGTCGTGCACGTTTGTAGTCGGATCGTCAAAGTCGTCTCCACCAAATCGATAGTTATCATCTCATCGAAAGATCGGGACACCTGATGAGGACATGACTACCTTGGATATGACCAAAAATATTGCATATATGCATATTTGTCAGGTGATTTCTAGTGCAAACTATTCAATAATCTATTTGTGTTATCCAGAACAAAAATACTTCACACACTTTTGTGTTTTGTCTAATTGCAGGTGTATGGGACATTTGTACAATCCACATATGAAGATAAGGAAGAAAGAGATGTTTATTTGCTGTTCAAAAAGTTCTCTCACGTCACTTTTGGCCCAAGAGAAGATAGAGTCCAAGTCTCTCACGTTCTGGATTCAGATTCGGACTGCACAGACATACCTGACTCAAAACGCACACAAGTTTTTCATACGGACTCCGAATTGGGTGATTCTTTTTTTGTTGGAAACTAGATTTCGTGCACTTTCCAACCCAATTGGAATCACCTTCAAATTCGTCCGGAGCGTTGAGTTGTGGACGAAACAATCTGATGCTGCAGCAGAATCCGAGTCAAACTACAAGTCCAAAGGTGTTACATCACTTCCACTTGGGCCCATTGGCTTTGTACGACCTAGATTTAGTTTTAGGCTGCCTTGGGACGTCCTCCCACCTCCTTGGCCGCCACCCCTTGCTCCTATATAAGTAGATCCATCTAGTAGCTTTTCCTTGGGATTTGTTTAGTTAAAAGTTAGCCATTGCAACTTCGTGTACTTCGTTTGTGTCCAACGACCAGACCAAGACCGCTTACGGATCCCCACCATTATCAATACCTCATATATATTTGCAATATTCAGATTGCTTTATCATATTCTTGCTCGTTCTTCGATTGCTTGCAGGAATAGACCTTCGTGGTCAGGCTGACTGTGATTCCGGCATCGTCAGTAACCTCAGGAGATTGGTTTAACGATTGCTAAGGCGCAACGTCGTGCACGTTTGTAGTCGGATCGTCAAAGTCGTCTCCACCAAATCGATAGTTATCATCTCATCGAAAGATCGGGACACCCTCGCCTCTATCAAGTGGTATCAGTTTTCAGGTTGCTCGGTGAGAATTTCTAGTTTGCCTAGATTAGATTTATTTTCTTACCTATTGTCCAAGAAAAAGCCACAAAAAAGAGTTAGATCTATTCATCCTTGGTCCAAGCCAGTCTGAGCCTTTGCAATTTTGTTTTCATTGCTTGCATAGTTGAATTATCGGTTGCATCGTCGTGTCGAGTTGCTGGTCTTAGTGTCTAGTTCGTTTAGAGTTTCGAGTTCTGTTCACATTAGTCACGCCACCGCTACATCATTATCTCTTCCGCTGTCCACCACCCATCCATCAATTTCCACCACGTGCTACCCACCATTCATTGTCATAATAATAGTTGAGATCGTTCACATCTTCACTTGATCCAATCTGCATCTTATCTAGTTTGTTTTGGAAAGAGGGAGAAAAAAAGAGAGAGAAAAACGAGAGAAAAAAAAGAGAAAAAAAAAGTCAGAGAAAAAAAGGAGAGAAAGAAAAAAAAAGTGTGAGGAAAAAAAAGAGAAAAAAAAACAAAATTCGGATCTTTTTAGACTCAATCTCGTAGTTGAATTCGGATTGGAATCTGTTTTGTGCACTGTTCAGTAAAACAGCTTGGCTGTTGTTTCACATCATTATCTTTACTGCCGTTGTGATCTTCACTTATATCTTGTTGTCCAGAGCTACTTAGTATCCTTCATTGATGCTGGTTGTGCTACGACGTGACCTCATTAGTGTTCTAGGCTCGCGTCTCTAGTTCGGTCTAGCCTAGGAGCAGCACAGTACCGTCGTTGAGCGTTTATTCAACATTGCATCTCTGAATTGATTATTGCTAATCTTTTGCTACCATATATAGCCAACCCAGCTCCACATATTTCTACACCGTGTATACGCACGTTCCCCTGGCAATCGCTTTACACAATCTTCAGAGTTATTTGACACCGCTGGTTGCCTGTCATCACCTGCCGCATGGTAAGAACTTGTAAGATATTGATATTTGCTTTACTGTGAGCACTTTACAACCACATCCTAGTAGTTCATAGGAACATTATTCTCGAATTTTGGTTCTTGTTTCTACTAATCATGACAGGTTCCAGAGATAGAAGTTCTTGGACGACGGACACATCTTCACCATCACAAGAGTTGGGACAACACACACAAGCATATGGTCAGGTTATCTCTTTACCATCATTTGAGGGTAGATTTAATCCTGCTATTTATCTAGCTTGGGAGCTTGAAGTAGAACAAGTTTTTAGTCACCATGATTTTTCTGAACTTGAGAGAGTACGAGCTACCATTAGAGCATTTACTGGTTTTGCTTCTGTTTGGTGGAGTGTACATTGTAAGAAAAACATTGATAACCAACCCACAACTTGGAAAGTTTTGAAAGCTGTAATGAGACAACAATTTTTTCCTCCTTACTACCGTCGTGAATTGCGTTGCAAATTGGAGCAATTAAAACAAAGCAGTAACACTGTTCATGCTTACTACCAAGAGTTCAAATCTTATATGCATCATTGTGACATAGAAGAATCTGAGGATGATACAATGAATAGATTTTTTGGTGGTTTGAACCATGATATTCAGGCAAGATTTCGGTATATTCCTCATTGCATTACTGGTATGTATGTCCGTGCTTGTACCTTTGAGAGACAGATACAGGAGGATGCATTGGGTGACTACAACAACTACTATTCCAGTTCATGCTCACCATTGCCGGTTGGTTACTCCACTATTGCACCTACTAGAGCAGCCCCACCTCGGATTGTGAGCGCAACATCATCTCAAGGGTATGGTACATTGTCAACGTCCGTACCTACATCAGCTACATCTTTGCCACAAGGTAGCAGTAAAGGTATTGATGATATAACTTCACATGAGAATGATGCATGCCTAGTTAACTTGAATGCGTCATGTATTGAGTTACCTGTTGATTTGAGCACACCACCTATTTTAGAGAATCTTGTTACTGTCATGAATGCGTCATGTGATCAAACAACTGAAATATCAATAATTTTGAGTGCACCCATTGAATTAACTGTTGATGCAAAAGAACTAATGTTTAATCATTTTGATATGGCCTCCAATCTTGGTGATGATTCTGTGTCCAATGACTTATTGCATGTTTGCTTATTTAAGCATGTTGTAGCATGTAAATTTGATGCAAGTAAGGTTTATTCACCAAAGTTGGGATGGTTTAATGATGAACATTGCGAATCTTTTGAAATGAATAAGAGCTTCACTTATATGTGCAAACTGAGTTCTAATATGTTCATGCCTTCTACTTCTTGTGATAATTTTTTGGCTTTAGTTTTTATGAACTATGAAAGTTACTCATGTATACATGTGTCATACGTGCAAAAATCAAGGGAAGTAAAAATGGATGACATATACATATACAACATGTACACCTTGTCTCTTTTGTTAGCCACATTTCAGATTAAGCAACGCCGATGACGGCTTTATTTTCAAGAAGGGGAGGATGATGAGGACATGACTACCTTGGATATGACCAAAAATATTGCATATATGCATATTTGTCAGGTGATTTCTAGTGCAAACTATTCAATAATCTATTTGTGTTATTCAGAACAAAAATACTTCACACACTTTTGTGTTTTGTCTAATTGCAGGTGTATGGGACATTTGTACAATCCACATATGAAGATAAGGAAGAAAGAGATGTTTATTTGCTGTCCAAAAAGTTCTCTCACGTCACTTTTGGCCCAAGAGAAGATAGAGTCCAAGTCTCTCACGTTCTGGATTCAGATTCGGACTGCACAGACATACCTGACTCAAAACACACATAAGTTTTTCATACGGACTCCGAATCGGGTGATTCTTTTTTTGTTGGAAACTAGATTTCGTGCACTTTCCAACCCAAGTGGAATCACCTTCAAATTCGTCCGGAGCGTTGAGTTGTGGACGAAACAATCTGATGCTGCAGCAGAATCCGAGTCAAACTACAAGTCCAAAGGTGTTACATCACCTCCACTTGGGCCCATTGGCCTTGTACGACCTAGATTTAGTAGCTTTTCCTTGGGATTTGTTTAGTTAAAAGTTAGCCATTGCAACTTCGTGTACTTCGTTTGTGTCCAACGACCAGACCAAGACCGCTTACGGATCCCCACCATTATCAATACCTCATATATATTTGCAATATTCAGATTGCTTTATCATATTCTTGCTCGTTCTTCGATTGCTTGCAGGAATAGACCTTCGTGGTCAGGCTGACTGTGATTCCGGCATCGTCAGTAACCTCAGGAGATTGGTTTAACGATTGCTAAGGCGCAACGTCGTGCACGTTTGTAGTCGGATCGTCAAAGTCGTCTCCACCAAATCGATAGTTATCATCTCATCGAAAGATCGGGACACCCTCGCCTCTATCACACGTAAAAGCTTATGGTGGAGCTTGGTTAGGATGGTGGCACAAAATTTGATGCAATAGTAAGTGAGCTTCAATAATGTTGGAAAAGATTCACAAATTTGCAAATGCAACAAGTAGACCAAGCAAGTATGGGTACACGGAAACACACACGCAAATAGATAAATGGGATTGTGCAATCCAAAATTGAGCCAAAATGTGGAAAACCACGAAATGCTCTTGTTGCACAATACTAGAGAGATGCTAGCATGATTGCAAAATAGGCGGATACGCAAACTTGTGCACAACCTACTAGGCAAAAATGCAACGAACTCTATCCCAAGTATGCTATATGTATGATATTTCGGTGCTATGATCCAAGATGATCGGATATGACAATCTTAATGTTGTAAGATGCTATGGTTCTTGCTTATAAGCTCTTTGCTTATCTTTCCTCTTTGCTTAAAAGCTTGGGTGGCTCTTTCACTTTTGAGCTCTTTTCTCATGCAAAACTCACGAACCAAGGTAGCAATTGTGTATGCGATGACAACTTTGTGACACACAAGTTGATCTAAAGATATGCACCACTATGGTATGATATGTATGCTATGTTGTATGATCACTAATGTGCACAAGTCTCGTTGCCTGCAATACTCAACCGCTAGTCTCGATGGGTAAGCTACGCAAAATGAGGCAATGTGGGTTATCAATGCAATTGCAAGTTATGACAAAGATGTCGTCGAAGTTACCGTCCTTGCGATGATGAGACCCTCGAGAAGTTGAGCCATGGTGTTGATGAAGTCGAACCGTACCTAGATAGCCAAAACACAAAAGGATACGGGAAAACACAACCCAAACTCTCAAAGACCAAAACATGTCAAAATCGACATAGGAGGTAGCGGGGCAGATGTTGTTGTATGTGGTTTTGGAAGTGGTGGTGGAAGGTGGGGGAAGGAAAGGTCAGACTGACCAAATTCAGTTTCGTCAGGGTTTCACGGACGTCCGGGCTTTTACGGTCGTCCGGTCGTCGTTGGACGTCTGACCTTTTCCGGTCGTCCGAAGCCTGGGCGAAAATCGGGCTCGCGAAGAACTGCGAGATTTTGTGGAAGAAGGAGATGGTGAGGTCGAAATCGAGTGATTTGGTGGATGGAAAGGGTGGGGAGGGTGGGGAAAGCTAGATCCACACACAGCAACACAAATGCATGGACCAAATCCAACAAATCTCAACTCACAAACAAATCACAAAAAAAATTGGGGCTATTTTTGGTGGGGAATTTTCGGATTTAGGACAAAAACAACAAAATCAAGGTAGAAAACACGGGGTAGGGGCTCCAAAACGTGATCAACGTGGCTCATGATACCATAATGATGTAGAGTGGAACCCTATGTGGACGATCTTTCATGTTTGGAGTGGATCCTACGGGGAATCACGAAGAACACGCGGAAGCATAAAGGGGAAACACGGGGAAAACGAGAGAGATAATCACTAAACCGACATAGAATCAATCACACGAGTGCTAGATCACCGACAACATAGAGTAACATAAGATCCACGATTAACAAAGGTAAGGATACATAGGAACATTTTTTCTCCGTACAGACGTCTTGATGGTCTTCCCTAGAAAGGGGTCTTGAATCCGCTTGGGGGATCTTCTCCGAAGAGGTCCTAAGCTCCGAGGAGAAGTAGCCAAGTGGATGAGCAAGGCTCTCACACAAAATATGAGCTAAACCTATGCTACCCATACCAGGAGGTGGGGGCGTCCTATTTATAGTCTTAGTGCAAATGGAAGTCAAAGTGAAGGGGTACAAGGGCTCCAGCATGAGGGTGCGGTCACTCAGGTGCCGGACGTCCGGAAGGCGTCGGACGTCCGGAGGCTCAGGACGGTCCGGTCGTCCGGTCGTGCTCAGACGTCCGTAGATTCAGCTCTGACATGGGCGCGTCGGTCGTCCGGAGGGGGTCGATCGTCCGGAGCGTCGTGACTGTCCGGAAGTCCGGAGGTCGTCGGTCGTCCGTAGTTTTGGCTCGGGTGCTTGTCATCCGGTCGTTCGGTGGGTCTCGGACTTCCGTAGATTTGGTTCGGGTGGCCAGGCACCGGACGTCCGGAGAGCTTGGTCGTCCGTGTCCTGGGACTCGTCGGACATCCGGACAGGGTCGGTCGTCCGACGCCTGTAGCTTCCGCGGCAGCTCTTCTTGTCCATCATGCTTGGGGTCCTCACCGTCTTGGCTCTTGTATGTAGCTGTTCCGTGGCTCGCTTCCAGGCACCTGATCACACACAGAGTTTCCGAATGAGGTAGTAGCCATGTCTCGTGAGTAGGAAGAGGGAGTTCGGAGAGGAGTGAGTTCACCTTATCTTCAATAGCCTTAGCTCGGGCTCTTATCATGGGTCCAAGTGGTGTTGAGGGAGATGTAGGCACGTCCATGGGGATGAGCGAGGGATGCTCCGCATCAGTGGGGAAGGATAGTGCATCTACATACCCTTGTAGATCGCTAAGCGGAAGCGTTCAAGAGAATGGTGTTGAAGGAGTCGTACTCGTCGTGATCCAAATCACCGGAGATCCTAGTGCCGAACGGATGGCACCTCCGCGTTCAACACACGTATAGCCCGGTGACGTCTCCCATGCCTTGATCCAGCAAGGAGAGAGGGAGAGGTTGAGGAAGACTCCATCCAGCAGCAACACAACAGCGTGGTGGTGATGGAGGAGCGTGGCAATCCTGCAGGGCTTCGCCAAGCACCGCGGGAGAGGAGGAGAAAGAGAGGTAGTTGTAACGCCCCGGATACAACTTTCCATATTCGTAACTCTAACTCTTGCCTTTTCCGGAGATGCGATATGATATTTCCTTACGCGGTTGGGTGATTTATGGGACCCCCTTGACAGTTCGCTTTGAATAAAACTCCTCCAGCAAGGCCCAACCTTGGTTTTACCATTTGCCTCACCTAGCCCTTTTTCCCTTGGGTTTCCGGAGCTCGAGGGTCATCTTTATTTTATCCCCCCCGGGCCAGTGCTCGTCGTGAGTGTTGGTCCAACCTGTCAGCCGCTGGTGGTCACCAGGGGCAACTCTAGGCTGGCCTACCGGAAGTTTGGATAATCTGGTGTGCCCTGAGAACGAGATATGTGCAGCTCCTATCAGGATTTGTCGGCACATTCGGGCGGCTTTGCTAGTCTTGTTTTACCATTGTCGAAATGTCTTGTAAACCGGGATTCCGAGTCTGATCGGGTCTTCCTGGGAGAAGGTATATCCTTCGTTGATCGCGAGAGCTTATAATTGGCTAAGTTGGGACACCCCTGCAGGGTTTAAACTTTCGAAAGCCGTGCCCACGGTTATGTGGCAGATGGGAATTTGTTAATGTCCGGTTGTAGATAACTTGACACCAGATCCAAATTAAAACGCATCAACCGCGTGTGTAGCCATGATGGTCTCTTTTTGGCGGAGTCCGGGAAATAAACACGGTTTTTGGGTTATGTTTGACGTAAGCAGGAGTTCAGGATCACTTCTTGATCATTGCTAGCTTCACGACCGTTCCATTTGCTCTCTTCTCGCTCTCATTTCCGTATGTTAGCCACCATATATGCTTAGTCTCTGCTGCAACCTCACCACTTTACCCATTCCTTTCCCATTAAGCTTTGCTAGTCTTGATACCCATGGTAATGGGATTGCTGAGTCCTCGTGGCTCACAGATTACTACAACAACAGTTGCAAGTACAGGTTTTGCGATGATCATGACGCGAGAGCGATGTTTGCTTGTGTTGGAGTTCTTCTTCTGCTTCTCCTTCGATCAGGGGATAGGTTCCAGGTCGGCAGCCTGGGCTAGCCGGGTGGATGTCGTTTGAGTTTCTGTTTGTGTTTCATCCGTAGTCGGATGGTGCTCTTATGTAAGATGATATTGTATTCGTGTGGCATTGTATGCCTTATTGATGTTGGGTGGAACCCTATGTGGATGATCTTTCACGTTTGGAGTGGATCCTACGAGGAAACACAAAGAACACACGGAAGAACACGAGTGAATCACGGGGAGAACGAGAGGGAGAAACACTAAACCAACATAGAATCAATCACACGAGTGCTAGATCACAGACAACATAGAGTAACATATGATTCACAATCAACAAAGGTAAGGATACAAAGGAACCGTTCTTCTCCATAAGGAGGCCTTGAAATCCATGAGGGGATCTTCCCACGAGGGGGTCTTGAATCCGATAGGATCTTCTCCGAGGAGGCCGCGGTCTCTCACGAGGAGGAGATTCGGTGGATGAGCGAAGCTCTATCTCTAATTGAGCTAAATCAACGCTAAACCTCAAAACGAGATGGGGTCGACCTATTTATAGTCTTAGTGCAAATGGAAGTCAAAGCGAAGGGATACAAGGGCTCCAGCCCGCAGGTGCGGTCACCTAGGTGCCGGACGTCCGGAGGCTCGGGACGGTCCGGTCGTCTGGCAGGGCTCGAACGTCCGAAGATTCGGCTCTGATGTGGGTGCATCGGTCGTCCGGGGAGGGTCGGTCGTCCGGAGCTTCAGGAGGGGCCGGACGTCCGTAGGCTATCGGTCGTCCATAGATTCGGCTCGGTTGCATGTCGTCCGGACGTCTGGGCCGCTTCGGTCGTCCGTAGTTTTGGTTCGGGTGGCAAAGTGCCGGACGTCCGGAGAGTTCGGTCGTCCGGGTCCTGGGACTCGTCGGACGTCCGGGCAGTGTCGGACGTCCGATGCATGTAGCTTCTGCTGCAGCTCTTCTTCTTGTCCATCATGCTTGGGGTCCTCGCCGTCTTGGCTCTTGTATGTAGTTGTTCCGTGACTCGTTTCCAGGCACCTGATCACACACAGAGTTTTCGAATGAGGTAGTAGCCATGTCTCGTGAGTAGGAGAAGGAAGTTCGGAGAGGAGCGAGTTCACCTTATCTTCAATAGCCTTAGCTCGGGCTCGAGTCATAGGTCCAAGAGGTGCTGAGAGAGATGTAGGTACGTCCATGGGGATGCGCGAGGGATGCTCCGCATCATCTCCCCCCCTTGGGAGAGATCCAACCTCGGATCAAAAGGTGCATCTCCATGGTAAGGTGGGAGGTCTTTGACGTTGAAGGTGTCGCTCACATTGTACTTGTCTCGTGGTAGGTCGATCTTGTAGGCGTTATCGTTGTAGCGTGCTAGAACCTTGAAAGGTCCATCGGCGCGAGATAGAAGCTTGGACTTGCGTTCGTTGGGGAAGTGGTCCTTGCGAAGATGTAGCCACACTAGATCACCAATGTTGAATACCATGGGTTTCTTGTTGATGTTGAGCTTGGTCGCTAGTCGTTGTACTTGGCGCTCGATGGTGTGCCTTGTATCTTCATGCATCTTCTTGATGTAGCTTGCACGAGCACTTGCGTCGAGGTTGGTTCGCTCTTGTAGAGGAAGAGGTAGAATGTCCAATGGGGACAACGGGTTGAAGCCGTAGACGACCTCGAAGGGGGACTTGCCAGTTGTTGCATGTCTTGCACGGTTGTAGGCGTACTCGGCGATGGGTAGACGCTCCTCCCACTCCTTGATGTTCTTCTTGATCAACACGCAAAGTAGCGTGGAGAGTGTACGGTTTGTCACCTCCGTTTGGCCATCGGTTTGAGGATGGTATGCCGAAGAGAACAATAGCTTGATTTCGAGCTTGGCGCATAGGGTCTTCCAAAAGTAACTCAAGAACTTGACGTCGCGATCCGAGACAATCGTCTTTGGCACTCCATGAAGTCGCAAGATTTCCCTACAAAAGAGATTTGCAATATGTGAAGCATCGTCTATCTTGTTGCAAGGAATGAAATGTGCCATCTTAGAAAATCGGTCCACAACAACAAAGACGGAATCCTTGCCATTTTGAGTTCTAGGCAAACCAAGTACAAAGTCCATGCTAATGTCTTCCCAAGGTTGATAAGGAATAGGAAGGGGCATGTAAAGACCATGGGATTGAGATTTAGACTTAGCTTTGCGACATGTAGAGCAACGGTTGGTGAAGCGTGAGACGTCATGGAACATCTTGGGCCAAAAGTAGTTCTTGGAGAGCGTGGCGAAAGTCTTGTCGCGTCTAAAGTGTCGGCTATCACTTGACTAGGAGACATAGGTCGTAGCACATATTCCTTCCCTTTCATGATTGGTGGCTTGCTTGTCGGCTATCACTTGACTAGGAGACATAGGTCGTAGCACATATTCCTTCCCTTTCATTTTGAAGCTATAGTGATTGGTGCGCCCATTGTGGATGACACCACGGTCGAATTGCCATGGTCGACCAAGAAGTAGGTGGCAAACGGTCATTGGGACCACATCACACTCCAAAATGTCTTCATAAGCACCAATTTTGAAGGAGACTTGGACCGTATGCTTGACTCGTATAGTGCCAGAGTCACTTAGCCATTGAACCTTGTAGGGGTGCGGGTGCTTCCTCTTGACCAATTGAAGCTTGAAACATAGTTCTTCACTTGCAAAGTTGTGGCAACTACCTCCATCGATGATGACCTTGACGAACCTTCCATTGATGCCGGCCTTAGTGTGGAAGATGTGGCATCGTTGGTCTTCGTCTTGTTGATGTTAAAGTGTCAAGACTTTGGAGACAACGAGAGCGGGGCTCGAATCCTGATCACAAAAGACTTGATCATCTTCATCCTCGTTCACGCGCCGGTGCATGGCCACTTGCTCAAGGGCTTCCATCTCCTCTTCACTCATTGAGTCATATGTGCCGTCGTCGTTGAGGATCATGGTGCGCTTGTTCGTGCATTGGAAGGACTTGTGGCCTCGGCCACTGCAAGTGAAACACTTGTAGGATCTTGTTTTGACGGTCTCATCGGCTGGAGTAGATGATGACGCACGCGGCTTAAAGTTGCTTGTAGTAGGAGGAAGACGACTTGAACTTGTCGAAGTTTTCTTGTAACTTGACTTGTCGTCGTTGCTTGGAGAAGGTTTGGTTGATGTAGATGTTGAAGGAGTCGTTGAAGCTTGGGTGTTGGAGAAACCATAGGTCATGGATGAGTACTTGGCGTACTTGAAGTCATCTTGCACTTGACGTTCCGCCTTGGTTGCTTGATGTACGAGCTCAATGAGGTTGGAATAGGGTTGGAAGTCGGCAATCTTCTTGATGGGATGATTGAGTCCATTCAAGAAACGTGCCATTGTTTGCTCATCATCTTCTGTGACATTGGCTCGAATCATGGCAATCTCCATTTCCTTGTAGTATTCTTCAACACTCTTTGTTCCTTGCTTGAGGAGTTGTAGCTTCTTGAAGAGATCGCGGTTGTAGTAGGTTGGTACAAAGCGTGCCCGCATGACATCCTTCATTTGAGCCCAAGTGGTGATTGGTGGTTCACCTCTTGCTTGACGGCGTTCAAGTACTTGTTCCCACCATATGAGCACATAATCTTGGAACTCAAGTGATGCCATAGCGATCTTCTTCTCTTCCTCATAGTTGTGCAAGCAGAAAATTTTGTCGACCTTCAATGCCCATGAGAGGTACTCTTCCGAATCATTGCTTCCATTGAACTTGGGCATTATGAACTTGAGCTTGGCATAGCGTTGCTCTTCATTGTGTTGTTGGCGATGGTGATGGTGACGTCCTTGACATGGAGGATAGTCATCCTCATGTTGCTCTTGGCGCGGAGGAAGTCCATGATCAACTTGCACTTGTTGAACTTGAGGTTGAGGTGGAGCTTGACGAGCTTGTGGAGGACCTTGTGTGGCTTGACGTTGCACACGCGGTTGGTAGTTCCTATCGTGGATTTCTTCTCGAAGGGCTTCCTCTTGATTGCGCCGCTCGTGATTGCGGTTGGCAATGGCGCGGCTCGAATCTCGAAGGGCACGTTGCGCCTCAAGAGCTTGCGCTTCACGTTGTTGTTGTTGAAGACGTTGAGCCTCGGCGTCTTGTTCCTCTTGGTGTAGATGTGCTCGTTCTTCTTCTTGGCGCCTTAGTTGTTGCCTTTCTTGAGCTTGAGCAAAAATGACTTGGTTTGATTGAGGACGAGGGATTTGCTCATCGACTTGTTCTTTTGAATGCTTGTCATGTAGCGGGTTCCGAGATGCATGCCGGTCTTGACGCACAGCTCGACGAAGAGTGTTCGATGACGGTGTACTTGAGTCGGAGAAAGTGTCGTTGGAGTGTCGACTTGAGCGGCTCCGTCTTGAGGATGAAGAAGTGGAAGGACGCCGGTTCCTCATGAAGGCGAGGATCTCCTGCATTCTTGCATCATTCTCTTGCTTTTGAGCGTCGAATTTGTTGTCGAAGTAGTCCCTCATTGCTTGTTGCTCTTGGTGCAATGCCTTTTGAGCTCCAAATAGGTGGTTCTTGGTGACGAATGATGACACGTCGTCGTCGTTCTCGAGGAGAGTTTGGTTAGGATGGTGGCAAAAATTTGATGCAATAGTAAGTGAGCTTCAATAATGTTGGAAAAGATTCACAAATTTGCAAATGCAACAAGTAGACCAAGCAAGTATGGGTACACGGAAAGACACACGCAAATAAATAAATGGGATTGTGCAATCCAAAATTGAGCCAAAATGTGGAAACCACGAAATGCTCTTGTTGCGCAATACTGGAGAGACGCTAGCACGATTACACAATAGGCGGATATGCAAACTTGTGCACAACCTACTAGGCAAAAATGCAACGATCTCTATTCCAAGTATTCTATATGTATGATATTTCGGTGCTATGATCCAAGATGATCGGATATGACAATCTTAATTATGTATGATGCTATGGTTCTTGCTTATAAGCTCTTTACTTATCTTTCCTCTTTGCTTAAAAGCTTGGGTGGCTCTTTCACTTTTGAGCTCTTTTCTCATGCAAAACTTCACTAACCAAGATAGCAAATGTGTATGCAATGACAACTTTGTGACACACAAGTTGATCTCAAGATATGCACCACTATTGTATGATATGTATGCTATGGAGTCTGATCACTAATGTGCACAAGTCACGTTGCCTGCAATACTCAACGGCTAGTCTCGATGGGTAAGCTACGCAAAAGTAGGGACAATGGGGGTATCAACGCAAATGCAATGTTTGACAAAGATGTCGTCGAAGTTACCGTCCTTGGTGATGATGAGACCCTTGCGAAGTTGAGCCGTGGTGATGGTAAAGTCGAACCGCACCTAGATAGCCAAAACACAAGAGGATACGGAAGCCACAACTCAAAATCTCAAGGACCAAAATGTGTCAAAATCGTCATAGGAGGTATCGGGGAAGATGTTTGTGTATGTTGGTATGGGAGGTGTGGTGGAATGTGGAATTGTGGTGGTGGAACTATCAAACTTCAGTTTCGTCAGGGTTTCACGGACGTTCGGGATTTCACGGTCGTCTGGACTTCGTCGTCGGACGTCCGACCTTTTCCGGTCGTCCGGAGCCTGGGCGAAAATCGGGCTCGGGATGAACTGCGAGATTTCGGGGAAGAAGAAAATGGTGAGGTCGAAATCGAGTGATTTGGTGGATGGAAAAGGGTGGGGAGGATGGGGAAAGCTAGATCCACACGTAGCAACACAAATCCATGGACCAAATCCAACAAAATCTCAACTCACAAACAAATTACAAAAAAAATTTGGGTCTATTTTTGGTGGGGAATTTTCGGAATTAGGACAAAAACAACAAAATCAAGCTAGAAAACACGGGGCAGGGGCTCCAAAAACGTGATCAATCTGGCTCATGATACCATATGATGTAGGGTGGAACCCTATGTGGATGATCTTTCACGTTTGGAGTGGATCCTACGGGGAAACACGAAGAACGCGCGGAAGAACACGAGTGAATCACGGGAAGAACGAGAGGGAGAAACACTAAACCAACATAGAATCAATCACACGAGTGCTAGATCATAGACAACATAGAGTAACATATGATTCACAATCAACAAAGGTAAGGATACAAAGGAACCGTTCTTCTTCGTGAGGAGGCCTTGAAATCCACGAGGGGATCTTCCCACGAGGGGGTCTTGAATCCGATAGGATCTTCTCCGAGGAGGCCGCGGTCTCTCACGAGGAGGAGATCCGGTGGATGAGCGAAGCTCTATCTCTAATTGAGCTAAATCAACGCTAAACCTCAAAAGGAGATGGGGTCGACCTATTTATAGTCTTAGTGCAAATGGAAGTCAAAGCGAAGGGATACAAGGGCTCCAGCCCGCAGGTGCGGTCACCCTGGTGCCGGACTTCCGGAAGGCGTCGGACGTCCGGAGGCTTGGGACGGTCCGGTCGTCTGGCAGGGCTCGGACGTCTGAAGATTCGGCTCTGATGTGGGCGCGTCGTTCGTCCGGGGAGGGTCGGTCGTCCGGAGCTTCAGGAGGGGTCGGACGTCCGTAGGCTGTCGGTCCTCCGTAGATTCGGCTCGGTTGCATGTCGTCCGGATGTCTGGACCGCTTCGGTCGTCCGTAGTTTTGGTTCGGGTGGCAAAGT
This sequence comes from Triticum aestivum, assembly GCF_018294505.1. Lineage (NCBI taxonomy): Eukaryota > Viridiplantae > Streptophyta > Magnoliopsida > Poales > Poaceae > Triticum > Triticum aestivum. The sequence goes on from NW_025228074.1 coordinate 396,422, forward strand.
GCCGGACGTCCGGAGAGTCCGGTCGTCCGGGTCCTGGGACTCGTTGGACGTCCGGGCAGTGTCGGACGTCCGATGCCTGTAGCTTCTTCTGCAGCTCTTCTTCTTGTCCATCATGCTTGGGTTCCTCGCCGTCTTGGCTCTTGTATGTAGTTGTTCCGTGGCTTGTTTCTAGGCACCTGATCACACACAAAGTTTCCGAATGAGGTAGTAGCCATGTCTCGTGAGTAGGAGAAGGAAGTTAGGAGAGCATCGAGTTCACCTTATCTTCAATAGCCTTAGCTCGGGCTCGAGTCATGGGTCCAAGAGGTGTTGAGAGAGATGTAGGTACGTCCATGGGGATGCGCGAGGGATGCTCCGCATCACTTATGTATGTGTCCCTATCTATTATGTATTGTTGATGTAATGATATACGCCTTGCAAAAGCGTTTTCAATATGCGCTTCTATCCTTGGTGGGACCTTCGAGTTCCTTTAGGATAGGGTCGCATCTTGGGCGTGACAGTAGGGCTGCGCCAGGGAGAGGTGAAAACTCTTATGTTTGCAGCCCCAAATACCTCAAGTATATATAGGGGACAGGGAGGGGGCTGCGCCCGCTCTAGGGTTCCCACCCCAAGGGGTGCGGCAGCCCCAAACCCATCTAGGGTGGCGGCCAAGGGGGGGAGAGAGGGGAAACTTGCCCCCCAAGTAAGGTGGGTGCTCCCCCTCCCCAAACCCTAGGCGCCTTGGGCCCTTGTGGGGGGCGCACCAGCCCACCTGGGGCTGGTCCCCTCCCACACTTGGCCCATGCTGCCCTCTGGGGCCGGTGGCCCCACTTGGTGGACCCCCGGGACCCTCCCGGTGGTCCCGGTACGTTACCGATAACACCCGAAACTTTTCCGGTGACCAAAACAGGACTTCCCATATATAAATCTTTACCTCCGGACCATTCCGGAACTCCTCGTGGCGTCCGGGATCTCATCCGAGACTCCAAACAACATTCAGTAACCACGTATATCTATTCCCTATAACCCTAGCGTCATCGAACCTTAAGTGTGTAGACCCTACGGGTTCGGGAACCATGCAGACATGACCGAGACGTTCTCCGGTCAATAACCAACAGCGGGATCTGGATACCCATGTTGGCTACCACATGTTCCACGATGATCTCATCAGATGAACCATGATGTCAAGGACTCAATCAATCCTGTATTCAATTCCCTTTGTCTAGCGGTATAGTACTTGCCCGAGATTCGATCGTCGGTATCCCGATACCTTGTTCAATCTCGTTACCGGCAAGTCTCTTAACTCGTTCCGTAACACATCATCCCGTGATCAACCCCTTGGTCACATTGTGCACATTATGATGATGTCCTACCGAGTGGGCCCAGAGATACCTCTCCATTACACGGAGTGACAAATCCCAGTCTCGATTCGTGCCAACCCAACAGACACTTTCGGAGATACCCATAGTGTACCTTTATAGCCACCCAGTTACGTTGTGACGTTTAGTACACCCAAAGCATTCCTACGATATCCGGGAGTTGCACAATCTCATGGTCTAAGGAAATGATACTTGACATTAGAAAAGCTTTAGCATACGAACTACATGATCTTTGTGCTAGGCTGATGAGGACATGACTAGGCTGATCATGCTTCCAGCATCGTCAGTAACCTCAGGAGATTGGTTTAGCGATTGCTAAGGCGCAACGTCGTGCACGTTTGTAGTCGGATCGTCAAAGTCGTCTCCACCAAATCGATAGTTATCATCTCATCGAAAGATCGGGACCCTCGCCTTTATCATAGGCTTAGGATTGGGTCTTGTCCATCACATCATTCTCCTAATGATGTGATCCCGTTATCAATGACATCCAATGTCCATGGTCAGGAAACCGTAACCATCCATTGATCAACGAGCTAGTCAACTAGAGGCTTACTAGGGACATGGTGTTGTCTATGTACCCACACATGTATCTGAGTTTCCTACCAATACAATTATAGCATGGATAATAAACGATTATCATGAACAAGGAAATATAATAATAATAACTAATTTATTATTGCCTCTAGGGCATATTTCCAACAGTCTCCCACTTGCACTAGAGTCAATAATCTAGTTCACATCGCCATGTGATTAACACTCACAGGTCACATCGCCATGTGACCAACATCCAAAGAGTTTACTAGTGTCACTAAACTAGTTCACATCATCATGTGATTAAGACTCAATGATTTCTGGGGTTTGATCATGTTTTGCTTGTAAGAGAGGTTTTAGTCAATGGGTCTGCAACATTCAGATCCGTATGTACTTCGCAAATCTCTAGGTCATATTGTAAATGCTTGCTTCCACGCTCCACTTGGAGCTATTCCAAATGGTTGTTCCACTATACGTGTCCAGTTTGCTACTCAGAGTCATTCGGACAGGTGTTAAAGCTTGCATCGATGTAACCCTTTACGTCGAACTCTTTATCACATGCATAATCGAGAAACATATCCTTATTCCTCTAAGGATAATTTTGACCGCTATCTGGTGATCCACTCCTTGATCACCTTTGTACCCTCTTGCCAGATATGTAGCAAGGCACACATCAGGTGCGGTACACAGCATAGCATACTGTAGAGCCTACGTCTAAAGCATAGGGGACGACCTTCGTCCTTTCTCTCTTTTCTGCCGTGGTCAAGCTTTAAGTCTTAACTTCATACCTTACATCTCAGGCAAGAACTTCTTCTTTGACTGATCCATCTTGAACACCTTCAAGATCGTGTCAAGGTATATGCTCATTTGAAAGTACCCTTAAGCGTTTTTTGATCTATCCTCATAGATCTTGATGCTCAATGTTCAAGTAGATTAATCCAGGTTTTCTATTGAAAAACACCTTTCAAATAACCCTATATGCTTTCCAGAAATTCTACATCATTTCTGATCAACAATATGTCAACAACATATACTCATCAGAAATTCTATAGTGCTCCCACTCACTTCTTTGGAAATACAAGTTTCTCATAAACTTTGTATAAACCCAAGATCTTTGATCATCTCATCAAAGCGTACATTCCAACTCCGAGATGCTTACTCCAGTCCTTAGAAGGATCGCTGGAGCCAGCATACCTTTTAGCATCCTTAGGATCGACAAAACCTTTCTGATTGTATCACATACCACCTTTCCTTATGAAAACTAGTAAGGAAACTCGTTTTGACATCCATCTGCCAGATTTCATAAATGCAGCTAATGCTAACATGATTCCGACGGACTTAAGCATCGCTACGGATGAGAAAATCTCATTGTAGTCAACTCCTTGAACTTGTGAAAAACTCTTCCCCATAAGTCGAGCTTCATAGACGGTGACATTACCGTCCACGTCCGTCTTCTTCTTAAAGATCCATTTATCTCAATGGCTTGCCGATCATCGGGCAAGTCCACCAAAGTTCATGCTTTGTTCTGATACATGGATCCTATCTCGGATTTCATGGCTTCTAACCACTTGTCGGAATTTGGGCCCACCATCACTTCTCCATAGCTCGTAGGTTCATTGTTGTCTAGAAACATGACCTTCAAGACAGGATTACTGTACCACTCTGAAGTAGTACGCATCCCTTTCACCCTACGAGGTACGATAGTGACTTGATCCAAAACTTCATGATCACTATCATAAGCTTCTACTTCAATTGGTGTAGGCGCCACAGGAACAACTTCCTATGCCCTGCTACACACTTGTTGAAGTGACGGTTCAATGACCTCATCAAGTCTCCACCATCCTCCCACTCAATTCTCGAGACAAACCTTTCCTCGAGAAAGGACCCGATTTAAGAAACAATCCCTATTTCTTTCAGATCTAAATTAGAAGGTATACCCAACTATTTTGGGTGTCCTATGAAGATACATTTTATCCGCTTTGGGTTCGAGCTTATCAACCTGAAACTTTTTCACATAAGCGCCGCAACCCCAAACTTTTAAGAAACGACAACTTAGGTTTCTCCAAACCATAGTTCAAACGGTGTCGTCTCAACGGAATTACGTGGTGCCCTATGAAAGTGAGTGCGGTTGTCTCTAATGCCTAACCCATGAACGATAGTGGTAATTTGATAAGATACATCATGGTACGCACCATATCCAATACGGTGCAACTATGATGTTCGAACACACCATCACACTATGGTGTTCCATGCGGTATTAATTGTGAAATAATTTCCACAATGTCTTAATTGCGTGCCAAAGCTCGTAACGCAGATACTCATCTCTATGATCATATCATAGACATTTTATCCTCTTGTCACAATGACCTTCAACTTCACTCTGAAATTACTTGAACCATTCAATAATTCAGACTTGTGTTTCATCAAGTAAATATACAGTATCTACTCAAATCATCCATGAAGTAAGAACATAACAATATCCATTGCGTGCCTCAGCACTCATTGGACTGCACACATAAAAATGTATTACTTCCAACAAGTTGCTTTCTTGTTCCATTTTACTGAAAACGAGGCTTTCAGTCATCTTGCCCATGTGGTATGATTTGCATGTCTCAAGTGATTCAAAATCAAGTGAGTCCAAACGGTCCATCTGCATGGAGTTTCTTCATGCGTATATACCAATAGACATGGTTCACATGTCTCAATTTTTCAAAAACAAGTGAGTCCAAAGATCCATCAACATGGAGCTTCTTCATGCGTTTTATACCAATATGACTTACATGGCAGTGCCACAAGTAGGTGGTACTATCATTACTATCTTGGGATATTTAAATTAGTGCCCTGGTTCCTTAGTTGTGCTCACTTTTCCCCATGCTCCAAACGTCTGCTCACTTTTCCCCTCTTCCTTAGCTGAAACTCTCACAAATGCTCATAGCGGGCGTTTGCCGTCTTGACCGTCCATTGACCATTAATTGCTAACGAGTGGGGCCGAGTCTTCGTCTGACTGTTGCTTGCTGATGGGTGGGACCGCAAGGAGACACGTTGATAGAGGCGGAGGTGTCCCGTCTTTCGATGAGATGATGGATTTCGCTTTGGTGGAAGTCGACTTTGACGATCTGACTACGAACGTGCGAGGACGTCGCGCCTTAGCAATCGCTAAACCAACTCCGAGAGGTTATTGACCACGCCGGAGCACGATCAACCTGACCACGAGGGTCTGTTTCCTGCGAGCAAACGAAGAACAAGCAAGAAACTGAGATTGCAATCTGGATATTGCGAATATAAGATGAAAGCTTCATTGATCAAGGTGGGGTTCTGTGACGCCTTTGTCTGGTCGTTGAACACAAACGAAGTACGCGAAGTTGCAGCTATGGTGAACTTTTAATCTAAACAAAACCCAAAGTCTAAACGATGCCCTAAGGGCTGTATATATGGAGGAAGAGGGGGGAATTTCGTGGCCCTTGGTGGAGGGGTCCGAAATCAACCCTATCTCTTGTTTCCCCACACATACGGACTCTAAAAATAGCCTATACTTATGTATTTCGAAATTACATGGGCCTGGCCCAATAATAAGGTGACGCAGCACCTAAAATAGCCTCGGGACGAAATTTATGAAGTGGCATCTTGTATATTTCGTCCAAGGCTTCATGCACCCATTATGGTGGCTTCAAAGTCCTGAAATCATCACTTGTAACTCCGTTCTTGTTCCCCTTGCGCATGCCATCATCTCCATGCTTGTTCTTGCTCCAATGTTCATCCTTCTCCAAGCTAGGCCATTCATTTGTAAGCAAAACAAATGTATCCAATTTAGGCAGCATCATATTCTCATGAACATTAGAATCATTACCAAGAAACGAAAGTACCTGGTAATTTAGTTGGCGTGCACGAGCTCTAGTAATTGGTCCAGTATGTATAGCAGCAGGGGCTGTGGGTGTAACAATTGTATTGATGTCCTCATCATCCTCCCCTTCTTGAAATGAAGTCGTCCTCGACGGAAGTTCATCTTCCTCACCCAAATAAGGCTTTAAATCTGCAATGTTAAAAGTGGGACTAACCCCAAAATCTGCAGGCAGCTCAAGTTTATATGCATTATCATTTATTTTCTCTAACACCTTAAAGGGACCATCAGCACGTGGCATTAGCTTTGATTTGCGCAAATCAGGAAATCTATCCTTACGCAAATGTAACCAAACAAGATCTCCAGGTGCAAACACAACATGTTTTCTACCCTTATCTCCAGCAAGTTTATATTTAGCATTCATACGCTCAATGTTTTCCTTAGTTAACTCATGCATTTTTAAAATCAATTCAGCACGTTGTTTAGCATCAAAATTAACCTTCTCCGAAGATGGAAGAGGCAACAAATCAATAGGTGCACGAGGTAGGAAACCATACACAACTTCAAAAGGGCACATCTTAGTAGTAGAATGCAATGAACGATTATAAGCAAATTCAATATGAGGCAAGCATTCCTCCCACATTTTCTTATTATTCTTCCAAACAGCCCTAAGCATAGTAGACAACGTTCTATTGACTACTTCAGTTTGTCCATCAGTTTGGGGGTGACAAGTAGTACTAAAAAGCAGTTTAGTCCCCAACTTAGCCCATAAACATCTCCAAAAGTGGCTAAGAAATTTAGTATCACGATCTGAAACAATAGTATTTGGCACACCATGCAAGCGAATAATTTCACGAAAGAACAAATCAGCAACATTAACAGCATCATCGCTTTTATGACATGGTATAAAGTGTGGTATATGGATATGGATCGGTGGTGGTATATGGACACGGATTGGTGGTGGTATATGGATACGGATTCGGTGCGGTGGTGGTAGATGGCAGGGGCGATGATGATGGTGCGGCGGCGGCGTGACAACTTATGACCAGAACTCGAAACTCTAAAAGACTAGACTCTAAGACCAGCAACTAGACACGACGATGCAACCGCAAATTCAACAAAGCAAAACCCTAAAAAGATTATGCAAGGCTCAGATTGGTTCGGATATGATGAACTAACCCTAATTTTTTTTTGTGGCTTTTTCGTGGACTATAGGTATGAAGAACAGACTCGATCTAAACTACTAAAAAACTGTAAAATCTCACCGAGCAACCTGGAAATCTGATACCACTTGATAGAGGCAAAGGTGTCCCGTCTTTCGATGAGATGTGGATTTCGCTTTGGTGGAAGTCGACTTTGACGATCCGACTACGAACGTGCGAGGACGTCGCGCCTTAGCAATCGCTAAACCAACTCCGAGAGGTTATTGACCACGCCGGAGCACGATCAACCTGACCACGAGGGTCTGTTTCCTGCGAGCAAACGAAGAACAAGCAAGAAACTAAGATTGCAATCTGGATATTGCGAATATAAGATGAAAGCTTTATTGATCAAGGTGGGGTTCTGTGACGCCTTTGTCTGGTCGTTGAACACAAACGAAGTACGCGAAGTTGCAGCTATGGCGAACTTTTAATCTAAACAAAACCCAAAGGCTAAACGATGCCCTAAGGGCTGTATATATGGAGGAAGAGGGGGGAATTTCGTGGCCCTTGGTGGAGGGGTCCGAAATCAACCCTATCTCTTGTTTCCCCACACATACGGACTCTAAAAATAGCCTATACTTATGTATTTCGAAATTACATGGGCCTGGCCCAATAATAAGGTGACGCAGCACCTAAAATAGCCTCGGGACGAAATTTATGAAGTGGCATCTTGTATATTTCGTCCAAGGCTTCATGCACGCATTATGGTGGCTTCAAAGTCCTGAAATCATCACTTGTAACTCCGTTCTTGTTCCCCTTGCGCATGCCATCATCTCCATGCTTGTTCTTGCTCCAATGTTCATCCTTCTCCAAGCTAGGCCCTTCATTTGTAAGCAAAACAAATGTATCCAATTTAGGCAGCATCATATTCTCATGAACATTAGAATCATTACCAAGAAACGAAAGTACCTGGTAATTTAGTTGGCGTGCACGAGCTCTAGTAATTGGTCCAGTATGTATAGCAGCAGGGGCTGTGGGTGTAACAATTGTATTGATGTCCTCATCATCCTCCCCTTCTTGAAATGAAGTCGTCCTCGACGGAAGTTCAGCTTCCTCACCCAAATAAGGCTTCAAATCTGCAATGTTAAAAGTGGGACTAACCCCAAAATCTGCAGGCAGCTCAAGTTTATATGCATTATCATTTATTTTCTCTAACACCTTAAAGGGACCATCAGCACGTGGCATTAGCTTTGATTTACGCAAATCAGGAAATCTATCCTTACGCAAATGTAACCAAACAAGATCTCCAGGTGCAAACACAACATGTTTTCTACCCTTATCTCCAGCAAGTTTATATTTAGCATTCATACGCTCAATGTTTTCCTTAGTTAACTCATGCATTTTTAAAATCAATTCAGCACGTTGTTTAGCATCAAAATTAACCTTCTCCGAAGATGGAAGAGGCAACAAATCAATAGGTGCACGAGGTAGGAAACCATACACAACTTCAAAAGGGCACATCTTAGTAGTAGAATGCAATGAACGATTATAAGCAAATTCAATATGAGGCAAGCATTCCTCCCACATTTTCTTATTATTCTTCAAAACAGCCCTAAGCATAGTAGACAACGTTCTATTGACTACTTCAGTTTGTCCATCAGTTTGGGGGTGACAAGTAGTACTAAAAAGTAGTTTAGTCCCCAACTTAGCCCATAAGCATCTCCAAAAGTGGCTAAGAAATTTAGTATCACGATCTGAAACAATAGTATTTGGCACACCATGCAAGCGAATAATTTCACGAAAGAACAAATCAGCAACATTAACAGCATCATCGCTTTTATGACATGGTATAAAGTGTGCCATTTTCGAGAATCTATCCACGACAACAAATATGCTATCCCTCCCCTTCTTTGTTCGAGGTAAACCTAAAACAAAGTCCATAGATATATCCTCCCAAGGAACACTAGGTACAGGCAAAGGCATATATAAACCATGAGGATTGAGTCGTGACTTAGCTTTTTGACATGTAGTGCATCGAGCAATAAAACGCTCAACATCCCGTCTCATCTTTGGCCAAAAGAAATGTGTAGCAAGTACGTCCTCCGTCTTCTTCACGCCAAAGTGTCCCATTAATCCTCCTCCATGCGCCTCCTGCAACAACAAAAAACGAATGGAGCTAGCTGGAATGCATAGCTTGTTAGCACGAAACACAAATCCATCGTTAACGACGAACTTGTTCCACATTCTTCCTTCTTTACAATTCTGCATTACATCTTTAAAATCAGCATCATGCACATATTGATCTTTGATGGTCTCCAAACCAAATATTTTGAAGTCAAGTTGTGAAAGCATAGTATAGCAGCGAGACAATGCATCAGCAATAACATTTTCTTTTCCCTTCTTGTGTTTAATGACATAAGGAAAAGTCTTAATGAATTCAACCCATTTAGCATGTCTACGATTCAATTTAGCTTGACTTTTAATATGTTTCAAAGATTCATGATCATAATGTATAACAAATTCTTTGGGCCATAAATAATGTTGCCATGTTTCTAAAGTCCGAACAAGAGCATATAATTCTTTATCATAAGTAGAATAATTCAGACTAGGCCCACTCAATTTTTCAGAAAAGTATGCAACAGGTTTGCCATCTTGTAATAACACACCGCCTAATATAATTCCACTAGCATCACATTCAAGCTCAAAAGTCTTATTAAAATCAGGAAGTTGGAGTAAAGGAGCATGTGTCAACTTATCTTTCAATACCGAGAAGGCTTCTTCCTGTGCGGTACCCCAAAGAAAAGGCACATCTTTCTTTGTAAGCTGATTGAGAGGTGCAGCAATGGTGCTGAAATCTCTCACAAAACGCCTATAGAATCCAGCGAGGCCAAGAAAACTCCTCACGTGTGTGACCGTTTTGGGCTGCGGCCAACTCTCAATAGCTTCAATCTTGGCTTTTTCAACTTCAATTCCCTGTGGAGTAACAACATAGCCAAGAAAAGATACTCGGTCGGTGCAAAAGGTGCACTTCCCAAGGTTACCAAACAAACGTGCATCACGTAAAGCAATAAAAACAGCACGTAAATGTTCCAAATGTTCTTCCAAAGATCTGCTATAAATCAATATGTCATCAAATTAAACTACCACAAATCGTCCAATGAAAACACGTAAAACTTCGTTCATTAATCTCATGAAAGTACTAGGTGCATTAGTTAACCCAAAAGGCATGACTAACCACTCATATAATCCAAACTTAGTTTTAAATGCTGTTTTCCATTCATCTCCCAATTTCATACGAATTTGATGGTAGCCACTACGCAAATCAACTTTGGAGAATATTGTAGAGCCACTCAATTCATCAAGCATATCATCTAGCCTAGGAATAGGATGACGATAACGAATAGTAATATTATTAATGCCTCTACAATCAACACACATACGTGATGTACCATCCTTTTTCGGCACTAGAATAATAGGAACAGCACAAGGACTAAGGGATTCGCGTATATAACCTTTGTCGAGAAGCTCTTGTACTTGACGCATAATCTCCTTCGTCTCCTCTGGATTGGTACGGTATGGTGCACGGTTTGGCAGTGAAGCACCGGGAATTAAGTCGATCTGATGCTCAATCCCTCGAATAGGTGGTAATCCCGGTGGCACGTCTTGTGGAAAGACGTCAGCGAACTCCTGCAAAATGTTAGTGACAGCAGGAGGCAAAGAGGAAGGCATGTCCTCGAATGAAAATAATGCCTCTTTGCACACAAAAGCATAGCAAACAGATTTGCTGAAATCTAGCTCATCAATATCAGATTTGGTGGCAAATAAACATGCACTTTTCAATTTAATTTCAGAAGCAACACTAGATGGTTTATTATTAGGCTTCATTTGTTGCTCAAATTCTTTTGCCACAATCTGATTTTCACTCTTATTCTTCTCTTGTTGTGCTTTATTAGCTCTATGAATATCATCTTTCAAAATAGAATCAGGAGTCATAGGAAGCAAAGTAATATTTTTATCCTTATGAACAAGAGTATACTGATTGTTTCTACCATGGTGTACATAATTTTTATCAAATTGCCATGGTCTACCAAGTAATAAGGAACATGCTTGCATAGGTACCACATCACAATCAACATAATCAGCATATGTAGATATACTAAAATGCACACGAACAGTACGTGTTACCTTAACCTTGCCGCTGTTGTTGAACCATTGAATGTAGTAAGGATGTGGATGTGGTCTTGTGGTGAGAGAAAGCTTCTCGACCATCTCCATGCTAGCCAAGTTGTTGCAGCTCCCTCCATCTATGATGACGCGCACAGAACGTTCTTTCACAACTCCCTTGGTATGGAACAAATTGTGCCTCTGATTTTGCTCAGCTTGTGTGACCTGCACACTCAAAACACGTTGAGCAACTAAACTTTCATACCTGTCAGCGTCTTCAGGAGCCATGTATTGGGTCTCATGATCAGAATCATCTCCACCATGTTCTTCACGTGTAATAAGAGCCAAAGTCTCCTCATCATAGTCACTAGCGGACTCATATCCACCATCCGCGGTAGCAATCATCACACGCGGAGATTTGCATTCTCTCGCATAATGACCTCCTCCCTTACAACGACGACAAATAATATCACTTGTGTGCCCTGTTGATGCCATGGAAGAAGAAGAACTCCGTGCAGGCCCAGCAGGTGCGCTCTTGGCAGATAATGGTGGTTGTGCCTGTTTTCTTGTATCGCGACTGGAGGAGGCACCTAATTGAGGTGCTGGTGCAGTTGAAGTAGAAGATGCACGCGGTGTCCATGATGAAGGTCGGCCTGCAGAAAAGTTAGTTCGCGCCAATGCTTGTCGATCCTGCACTTCACGTTCATCTTTACAAGCAAGATGGAATAAACGAGTGATATTAGTATACTCCTTATAGTCTAGAATGGTCTGAATCTCTCTATTTAATCCACCCAGAAAACGTGCAAGCATAGCTTCATTCTCCTCAACAATACCACATCTAATCATGCCAGTTTGTAATTCCTGATAATATTCTTCTACAGAATTTTTTCCTTATCTTAAGCGCTGTAATTTTTGAAGCAATTCACGTTGATAATATGGTGGAACCCAACGAGTATGCATAGCAGTTTTCAAAGCAGCCCAAGTAGCGGGAATAGGATATAATCTACAATGTTCAGACCACCATACACATGCAAAACTAGTGAAAGCACAAACAGCAGCAGCAACCCGTCTCTCCTCGGGATATTGTAAACATGTAAAACATTGTTCAGTTTCTAACTCCCAAGTAAGATATATATCAGGAACATATCTACCCTCAAATGGTGGAATATTCAATTTCAGTTTAGGAATATGGACATCATCTCGTACCTGAGGTGGTGGTGCGGGCCTACCATTACGAATATATACCTGAGGTCGACCTGGTGGTGGTGGTGCTGGTGGCTGCACGTAGTTCGGATTTTGATCAACCTCATCCTCATAATCTCCCACATAATCATCATCCTCCTGGGTACCAGCAGCAGCAGTAGCAGGACCCAAAGAAGCACCAACAGCAGTAGCAGCGGCACCAGAATGTTGTCCTGGCTCAATAGGAACACGCTGTGCTCGTCCATACTGATTCGGAAGGGGGCGTAGTTGTTGTTGTTGCAGAGGTGCGACAGGTGCAGCCGGTGGTGGAAGATGCGCAAGCAGTTCATTAAATCTGTTATCGAGCTTTGATTCGAACGTCTTCTCAAGGCCAGTAATCTTCTCCATGGCCTCTTCAAAATTATTCAGCACATCTTGCACCTGTTCAGTCATCATGTGCTGAAACTTATCATGAAGCTCCTTGTTCGATAAATTCTCCCAGTCAATCTCGTCGGCTTGTGATCCTGGCATGGTTAGCAGCAATAGAAACAAACAAGAATATGATCCTACAGACTACGAACAAGTGGTGGTGGTGGGTGTCACAAATCCGTCAAGCAAACCTCAAATTCTTACCAGTTCTTACCCAGCAGAAGGTGGTGATCGGCAACCGTTGTAGTCAAAACTCTCAAAGCTTGGATAGAGCGATTACCAGGGAGAGTCAAACGCACGACGTAGATGTATGTGGAGCTGGGAAGGCTTATAATATGGTAGCAAAAAGGGTCAGCAATAATCAATTCAGAGATGCAAAGTTGAATAAACGCTCAACGACGGTACTGTGCTGGTCCTAGGCTAGACTGTGCTAGAGACGCGAGCCTAGAACACCAACAAAATCACGGCGCGGCACGTAAACAAGGGAAAAGCACACTCTGATTTTTTTTTCGCTCTTTTTTTTGCGCTCTTTTTTTTTGCGCTGCTTTTTTTTTTGCGAAAAATCACTATAATGGCGAGTGTCTCAAAACTCTTCCTAGCTCAAACGGACAGGATGGGCACGAAATTTTTTCGACCAATTTTTTTTTTCGACTGCCCGGACCCAAAAACTGGAAACGGGTCAAAAAAAACTTCCTATAATGGCACCTGTCTCAAAACACTCAGAAACACCTAAAATAGGATAGCCAGATTTTTTTTCGAAAAATGCGTTTTCGAAAATTTTTGGGCCTAAACGGAGCGTGGCTACCCGACTCTTTTTTTTTCCCGAAACCTACTCCGGCAAGGAAACACGAATCGGAATCTAGATGGATCTCGAAAACAAACCTAACATGCAAGGAACTCGGATTGGTGGTGGATATATGGTGGTGGTATATGGCAGCGGTGGTGGTAGCGGTGGTAGTATATGGATATGGATCGGTGGTGGTATATGGACACGGATTGGTGGTGGTATATGGATACGGATTCGGAGCGGTGGCGGATAAGCGGTGGTGGTAGATGGCAGGGGCGATGATGATGGTGCAGCGGCGGCGTGACAACTTATGACCAGAACTCGAAACTCTAAAAGACTAGACTCTAAGACCAGCAACTAGACACGACGATGCAACCGCAAATTCAACAAAGCAAAACCCTAAAAAGATTATGCAAAGGCTCAGATTGGTTCGGATATGATGAACTAACCCTAATTTTTTTTGTGGCTTTTACGTGGACTGTAGGTATGAAGAACAGACTCGATCTAAACTACGAAAAACTGTAAAATCTCACCGAGCAACCTGGAAATCTGATACCACTTGATAGAGGCGGAGGTGTCCCGTCTTTCGATGAGATGATGGATTTCGCTTTGGTGGAAGTTCGACTTTGACGATCCGACTACGAACGTGCGAGGACGTCGCGCCTTAGCAATCGCTAAACCAACTCCGAGAGGTTATTGACCATGCTGGAGCACGATCAACCTGACCACGAGGGTCTGTTTCCTGCGAGCAAACGAAGAACAAGCAAGAAACTGAGATTGCAATCTGGATATTGCGAATATAAGATGAAAGCTTTATTGATCAAGGTGGGGTTCTGTGACGCCTTTGTCTGGTCGTTGAACACAAACGAAGTACGCGAAGTTGCAGCTATGGCGAACTTTTAATCTAAACAAAACCCAAAGTCTAAACGATGCCCTAAGGGCTGTATATATGGAGGAAGAGGGGGGAATTTCGTGGCCCTTGGTGGAGGGGTCTGAAATCAACCCTATCTCTTGTTTCCCCACACATACGGACTCTAAAAATAGCCTATACTTATGTATTTCGAAATTACATGGGCCTGGCCCAATAATAAGTTGACGCAGCACCTAAAATAGCCTCGGGACGAAATTTATGAAGTGGCATCTTGTATATTTCGTCCAAGGCTTCATGCACCCATTATGGTGGCTTCAAAGTCCTGAAATCATCACTTGTAACTCCGTTCTTGTTCCCCTTGCGCATGCCATCATCTCCATGCTTGTTCTTGCTCCAATGTTCATCCTTCTCCAAGCTAGGCCCTTCATTTGTAAGCAAAACAAATGTATCCAATTTAGGCAGCATCATATTCTCATGAACATTAGAATCATTACCAAGAAACGAAAGTACCTGGTAATTTAGTTGGCGTGCGCGAGCTCTAGTAATTGGTCCAGTATGTATAGCAGCAGGGCCTGTGGGTGTAACAATGGTATTGATGTCCTCATCACACGTATTGGGCAACTTATCTAAATCTGAAACAGATCTAGACAGGCTGCACTGCACCGTGCCGCCCCGCCTCCTCCGCCGGCGTCGTGTCGCATCCACTGCAGTTGTTTCCTCCACCCTATGCCATATTCCGTTTGTCCGCGACGCCGCGTCTCCGCCAGATATAGCCCACCTCCCCATCTGGGACTACATAGCGATGTTGAGTGAGGACGCCCGAAATGCAGTCGACCGTGGAGAGGATTGGGTCGAATCCGCAGCAGATAATTCATGGATTAAACCTGGGTAAGCATTGTTTCCTCTCGAATTGACGTTCTAAGTCGTATTGTAGGTCGTATTTGACTTCTGTTTGTTTGAATCGTTCGAATTTGTGCTCGATTTTACCCGGCTAACTGAAGCCTTTGTTTCCTTCCCCCAACAAAATAGGATTGATCCCGCGCTAGCTTTCCGGCTGGCGATTAGAATAGAAACTAGTGTGTTGCGTGGTACTAAAGCGCATTTGATTTCATCATTTTTCTATCCCAAAGTGGTAGAAACCAGCATATCTTTCAAAGATTTGCGAGCTGAGCTCCGAAACACCTATCCCTGGAGTGATGCCGATGCTGTTGAACTGAATTACTTCAGCAGTGATGAGCAAAGATTTCTCCCACTAACTTGCGACGATCATATGCCGTTGCTTTTTGCTGGGATTGCTGGCTGCCGATTCGGTAAACTCCAAATCGATGTGCTTCAGCCACGCATAGAACGGGCGAAGGGGAAGGGAGTTCAGACATCATCTGTCTGTGCTAATAGCCAGCACCCCGGCACTCCTTGTAGGTCGACACCAAGTAAAGCAAGTGGTTCATGGAGCCACAACATGCCTGCTGCCAATTCTGGTTCTGATTCAGCTGCTGCTTCTCGTGTACCTTCTGCAGTTGGTGTAGAAGAAGATGCAGAACCTGACGAGGCAGTGCCTACAAATGATGATGAAGATGAGATGATGTTTTCTGAACTGGTCGATGTAGCCAGTCAGCAAGCAGTGGATGACGAATATATGGAGGAGCCCATCAGCCAAGCTAGGTTTGATGACACTGACGATGAGGAGAAGGTGGAGAACATGGATAGCTTAATCGAGGATGAATACGATGGTGATGACATGCCAACAATTGAGTGGAACAGGGAAAAACCTGAGCTTAGTATAGGTACCATTTTCCAATCAGTGGTGGACTGTCGGAATGCAGTGACAACATGGTGCATTATATCTGAAAACAACTATAAGATTAAAAGGAGTGAGCCAGCAAGGTTCATAGTTTTTTGTCCATATCCTAGGTGTAGGTGGAAGTTGCATACATCTCGTATGAGAAAGAGCAAATATATTCAGGTAATCCAAGTTCAGTTAGTAATTTAGTTTCTTATCATTGAGTAATGTTTCTTAACTGTTCTTTACCCTTTTATTTTGTTTCAGATAAAGAAAAACCCACACAAGCACACCTGTCCACCTGGAGGGGGAGGGGGGAAGGCCAAAACCAAGCTAGCAAAAACTAGGTGGGTGGCAGATGCTATATTGGATTGGCTGAGAGAAGAACCTGGACTTGGTCCAACAGCACTCCATGGGAAGCTTTTTGAGAAGTACAAGATAGAAATTCCTTACATGAGAATTTTCAATGCTAGGGAAAAGGCTCTTGACAGAATTAATGGTCAATGGAATGACATTTTCAGCTGCTTTACACTTTCAAAGCTGAAGTGGAGATGGCAAGTCCAGGGAGTGTTGTAGAGGTTGACAAGCATACAGTTCCATTCAAAATAAAAGGGAAGTCATTTCAGAAGGAGTGCTTCAGAAGGGCTTTTGTTTGTTTCAAGGCTTGCTGGTAGGGGTTTCTAGATGGTTGCAGGCCCTATTTGGCTGTAGATGCTACACATTTGACTGGAAGATGGAGAGGACAGCTAGTAGCAGCTTCTGCAGTTGATGGACACAACTGGCTATTCCCAGTTGCATTTGGTGTGGTGGAGGCAGAGTCTGAGGAAAGTTGGGTCTGGTTTCTGCAGCAGTTGCGCAACATTATAGGCACACCCCCAGGTTTAGCTATACACACAGATGCTTGCAAGGGTTTAGAGAGTGCAGTGGAAATTGTATTCCCTGGAGTGGAGCATAGGGAATGTATGCGACACCTAGCGTATAATTTCAAACAGAAATTCAAAGGTAAAGTTTATGATGAGAACTTATGGCCAGCATCATACACATGCAACAAAAGGAAGCATGAACACCATTTGAGAGTGTTGTATGCTCAAAATCCTCTTGTGAAGGAGTACATGGATGCACATCATGGCAAGGTGTGGTCAAGAAGCAAATTCAACGAAATCTGCAAAGTAGATTATGTGACCAGTAACCTTGCAGAATGCTTCAATTCAAAGTTCAAGTCAGTGAAAGGGCTCTTGTTGTGGCAAGCATTTGACAAGATGAGGCAAATGATCATGATAAAGATGGCTCTTCGCAAAAGAATTGCAGAAACACAATATGTTGGTCATCAAATGCTCCCATCACTGATTAAGGCATTGCACTTGAAGGCAAGAGGACTGAAGATGAAATGTATTCGATCTGGTACATATGAGGGAGAGGTTACCTATACTGACACTAAAAATAGGGTATGGAGGTATCCTGTGAACCTAAGTACTAGAGAATGTACTTGTAGGCAATGGCAGATCCGTGGGAAGCCATGCATACATGCCCTACATCTGATGAGCACTATCGGGGGTGCAGATGGTGAAGTTGATCAATATTGCTCTGAGTATTTCTGTGTTGCCAAATTTATGGCTGCTTATGCTGACAATGTGCCTGCACTATTGGGGAAAGATCAATGGAACATAGTAGATCCAGGGTTCAAACTCCACGCTCCTGTCATTACTAGACCACCAGGAAGACCAAGGAACCAGAGGATTAGAGCAGGTGAGGAGGGTCGTCTACCAAAGAAGCATGCTTGCAAAAAATGTGGAGTTCTGGGGCATATTGCTAGGATTTGTACCAATGCAGTGGATGCATCATTTGGAGAGGAGGAAAGATGGACAACAGCCAATGCTGAGGAGAATGCAGCAGCAATGGAGACTGAAGATGCAGTGGAGAATGCAGCAGCAAATGAAGCTGATAGAGGCGAGGGTGTCCCGATCTTTCGATGAGATGATAAGTATCGATTTGGTGGAGACGACTTTGACGATCCGACTACAAACGTGCACGACGTTGCACCTTAGCAATCGCTAAACCAATCTCCTGAGGTTACTGACGATGCCGGAAGCACGGTCAGCCTGACCACAAAGGTCTATTCCTGCAAGCAATCGAAGAACGAGCAAGAATATGATAAAGCAATCTGAATATTGCAAATATATATGAGGTATTGATAATGGTGGGGATCCGTAAGCGGTCTTGGTCTGGTCGTTGGACACAAACGAAGTACACGAAGTTGCAGTGGCTAACTTTTAACTAAACAAATCCCAAGGAAAAAGCTACTAGATGGATCTACTTATATAGGAGCAAGGGGTGGCGGCCAAGGAGGTGGGAGGACGTCCCAAGGCAGCCTAAAACTAAATCTAGGTCGTACAAGGCCAATGGGTCCAAGTGGAGGTGATGTAACACCTTTGGACTTGTAGTTTGACTCGGATTCTGCTGCAGCATCAGATTGTTTCGTCCACAACTCAACGCTACGGACGAATTTGAAGGTGATTCCAATTGGGTTGGAAAGTGCACGAAATCTAGTTTCCAACAAAAGAAGAATCACCCAATTCGGAGTCCGTATGAAAAACTTGTGTGCATTTTGAGTCAGGTGTGTCTGTGCAGTCCGAATCTGAATCCAGAACGTGAGAGACTTGGACTCTATATTCTCTTGGGCCAAAAGTGACGTGAGAGAACTTTTTGGACAGCAAATAAACATCTCTTTCTTCCTTATCTTCATATGTGGATTGTACAAATGTCCCATACACCTGCAATTAGACAAAACACACAAGTGTGTGAAGTATTTTTGTTCTGGATAACATAAATAGATTATTGAATAGTTTGCACTAGAAATCACCTGACAAATATGCATATATGCAATATTTTTGGTCATATCCAAGATAGTCATGTCCTCATCATCCTCCCCTTCTTGAAAATAAAGCCGTCCTCGGCGTTGCTTAATCTGAAATGTGGCTAACAAAAGAGACAAGGTGTACATGTTGTATATGTATATGTCATCCATTTTTACTTCCCTTGATTTTTGCATATATGACACATGAATAGATGAGTAACTTGCATAGTTCATAAAATCTAAAGCCAAAAAATTAGCACAAGAAGTAGAAGGCATGAAAATATTGCAACTCAGTTTGCACATATAAGTGAAGCTCTTATTCATTTCAAAAGATTGACAATGTTCATCATTAAACCATCCCAACATTGGTGAATAAACCTTACTTGCATCAAATTTACATGCTACAACATGCTTAAATAAGCAAACATGCAATAAGTCATTCAACACAGAATCATCACCAAGATTAGAGGTCATTTCAAAATGATTAAACATTGGTTCTTTTGCATCAATAGTTAATTCAATGGGTGCACTCAAAGTTGTTGGTATTTCAGTTGTTTGATCACATGGCAAAGTCAAATTATCAACGTAGTCCTCTAAAAAAGGTGGTGTGATCAAAGTAGTGGGTAGCTCATCAGATGGTGCATTCAAATTGACAAGGCATTCATCATTCTCATGTAGAGATGGAAGATCAGTACCTTTGTCATTACCTCTTATGATCAACTCAGATGATGTAGCCACTCTCGGGGGCGATGTGTCACATGGTGGAGGTGATGTAGTCCTGACAACAACGGATGTGATTGTCATAGTATGCCTAGTAGTTGAAGGAACAATCATATCAACTCTTGGAATGTGCACCGTGCGCTTGTTCTCCTCGTGGCCAACACGTCATTTTATTTCCTGTTCAGCTTTGCAAGCAAGATGAAACAAATGGTCCATAGGATAACACTCTTCATGAATTAGTATCTCTTGAATATCACGGTTTAATCCTCCCCAAAATCTATCCATAAAGTCATCTTCACTTTCTTCTAAAGAGGAATGCAACAAGGTAGTTTGTAAATCATCATAATATTTTGTTACAGTTTCACTACCTTGTTTTAAGTGTTGCAACTTCTTAATCATGTCACGAGTATAATAAGCAGGGACGAAAGTATGTCGCATGGCAAGTTTCAAATCATCCCAAGTAGTAGGTATATAATCAGGGTGTAACCGACAATATTCACTCCACCAAACCAAAGCATAACCAGTGAAAGAACCAACCGCAACCTTAACCTTTTTATGTTCATCGAAATTATGGGAAGCAAATATATTTTTTATGTCGAACTCCCATTCAATATATAAAGCAGGTTTAAAACGGCCATTAAATGGTTGTATAGATACATTAACCTGATCATGTGCATTTGGATGTTTGTGCACCTCTCGTGACGGTTGTGGTATTTGCAAAGGTGGTGGCACGTCTCCCGCGATCGACAAAGCCCATGAATTGACTCTGGATCCTGTCATGATTAGTAGAACAAGAAACAAAACCCAAAAATAATGTTCCTATAACTACTAGGATGTGGTGGTAAAACGCTCACAGTAAAGCAAATATCAATGTCTTACAAGTTCTTACCATGCAGCAGGCGATGATCGGCAACCAGCGGTGTCAAGTAACTCCGAATATTGAGTAAAGCGATTGCCAGGGGAGCGTACGTATACACGGTGTAGAAATATGTGGAGCTGGGTTGGCTATATATGGTAGCAAAAGATTAGCAATAATCAATTCAAAGATGCAATGTTGAATAAACGCTCAACGACGGTACTGTGCTGGTCCTAGGCTAGACCTGATAGAGGCGGGGGTGTCCCGATCTTTCGATGAGATGATAACTATCGATTTGGTGGAGACGACTTTGACGATCCGACTACAAACGTGCACGACGTTGCGCCTTAGCAATCGCTAAACCAATCTCCTGAGGTTACTGATGATGCCGGAAGCACGATCAGCCTGACCACGAAGGTCTATTCCTGCAAGCAATCGAAGAACGAGCAAGAATATGATAAAGCAATCTGAATATTGCAAATATATATGAGGTATTGATAATGGTGGGGATCCGTAAGCGGTCTTGGTCTGGTCGTTGGACACAAACGAAGTACACGAAGTTGCAATGGCTAACTTTTAACTAAACAAATCCCAAGGAAAAGCTACTAGATGGATCTACTTATATAGGAGCAAGGGGTGGCGGCCAAGGAGGTGGGAGGACGTCCCAAGGCAGCCCAAAACTAAATCTAGGTCGTACAAGGCCAATGGGCCCAAGTGGAGGTGATGTAACACCTTTGGACTTGTAGTTTGACTCGGATTCTGCTGCAGCATCAGATTGTTTCGTCCACAACTCAACGCTCCGGACGAATTTGAAGGTGATTCCAATTGGGTTGGAAAGTGCACGAAATCTAGTTTCCAACAAAAAAAGAATCACCCAATTCGGAGTCCGTATGAAAGACTTGTGTGCGTTTTGAGTCAGGTATGTCTGTGCAGTCCGAATCTGAATCCAGAACGTGAGAGACTTGGACTCTATCTTCTCTTGGGCCAAAAGTGACGTGAGAGAACTTTTTGGACAGCAAATAAACATCTCTTTCTTCCTTATCTTCATATGTGGATTGTACAAATGTCCCATACACCTGCAATTAGACAAAACACAAAAGTGTGTGAAGTATTTTTGTTCTGGATAACATAAATAGATTATTGAATAGTTTGCACTAGAAATCACCTGACAAATATGCATATATGCAATATTTTTTGTCATATCCAAGGTAGTCATGTCCTCATCATTTGCAAGCAAGATGAAACAAATGGTCCATAGGATAACACTCTTCATGAATTAGTATCTCTTGAATATCACGGTTTAATCCTCCCCAAAATCTATCCATAAAATCATCTTCACTTTCTTCTAAAGAGGAATGCAACAAGGTAGTTTGTAAATCATCATAATATTTTGTTACAGTTTCACTACCTTGTTTTAAGTGTTGCAACTTCTTAATCATGTCACGAGTATAATAAGAAGGGACGAAAGTATGTCGCATGGCAAGTTTCAAATCATCCCAAGTAGTAGGTATATAATCAGGGTGTAACCGACAATATTCACTCCACCAAACCAAAGCATAACCAGTGAAAGAACCAACCGCAACCTTAACCTTTTTATGTTCATCGAAATTATGGGAAGCAAATATATTTTTTATGTCGAACTCCCATTCAATATATAAAGCAGGTTTAAAACGGCCATTAAATGGTGGTATAGATACATTAACCTGATCATGTGCATTTGGATGTTTGTGCACCTCTCGTGACGGTTGTGGTATTTGCAAAGGTGGTGGCACGTCTCCCGCGATCGACAAAGCCCATGAATTGACTCTGGATCCTATCATGATTAGTAGAACAAGAAACAAAACCCAAAAATAATGTTCCTATAACTACTAGGATGTGGTGGTAAAACGCTCACAGTAAAGCAAATATCAATGTCTTACAAGTTCTTACCATGCAGCAGGCGGTGATCGGCAACCAGCGGTGTCAAGTAACTCTGAATATTGAGTAAAGCGATTGCCAGGGGAGCGTACGTATACACGGTGTAGAAATATGTGGAGCTGGGTTGGCTATATATGGTAGCAAAAGATTAGCAATAATCAATTGAAAGATGCAATGTTGAATAAACGCTCAACGACGGTACTGTGCTGGTCCTAGGCTAGACCGGACTAGAGACGCGAGCCTAGAACACTAATGAGGTCACGGCGTAGCACAACTAGCATCAATGAAGGATACTAAGTAACTCTTGACAGCAAGATATAAGTGAAGATCACAACGGCAGTGAAGATAATGGTGAAAAACAACTGCCAAGCAGGATATACAACAACTCTCTCTCCAACTTTCCTCTTGAAAAGTTTGAGACAATTTTCTGATAAATTCTTTCAAAGAATGCTACTAACTCAAGCTTTCCAATGCAAAAAGAATCACTCAATTCCGAGTTGATATGAGGAGTCAAAGAATTCTAAAACTGGCCTAAAAAATTGGAACAAGCTGTGTTCACGAACTTCGAAGGGCAAAAAGACCTATTTAGAAGCCGATTTTGAGGTGTCAAATGTTGAAATAGATTCTGCAACTATTTAGATGCGGCTCGTCGCTATCTTCAATTTGAGTACTCACGGAGCCAAAACGGACTTCGTATGAGGAAGATACACCTGTTTTACTGAACAGTGCCCAAAACAGATTCCAATCCGAATTCAGGTACGAGATTGATTCTAGATAGATCCAATTTTTTTTCTTCTCTCTTTTTTTTTCTCACGCTTTTTTTTTCTTTTTATTCTCCCTCTTTTTCTTTTTTTTTCTTTCCTTTTTTCTCTCTTTTTTTTCTTTATATTCTTTTTCTCCCTCTTTCCAAGACAAACTAGATAAGATGCAGATTCGATCAGGCGAAGATGTGAGTGACCTCAACTATGATTATGACAATAAACAGTGCGTAGCACGTGGTGGAAATTGGTGGATGGGATGGTGGACAGCGGATGGGATAATGATGCAGCGGTTGCGTGACTAATGTGAACAGAACTCGAAACTCTAAAGGAACTAGACACTAAGGCCAGCAACTCGACACGGCGATGCAACCGATAATTCAGTAATGCAAACAATGAAAAGAAAATTGCAAAGGCTCAGTCTGGCTAGGACAAAGAATGAATAGATCTAACTTTTGTTTTGTGGCTTTTTCTTGGACAATAGGTAAGAAAATAAATCTAATCTAGGAAAAACTGGAAATTCTCACCGAGCAACCTGAAAACTGATACCACTTGATAGAGGCGAGGGTGTCCCGATCTTTCGATGAGATGATAAGTATCGATTTGGTGGAGACGACTTTGACGATCCGACTACAAACGTGCACGACGTTGCGCCTTAGCAATCGCTAAACCAATCTCCTGAGGTTACTGACGATGCCGGAAGCACGGTCAGCCTGACCACAAAGGTCTATTCCTGCAAGCAATCGAAGAACGAGCAAGAATATGATAAAGCAATCTGAATATTGCAAATATATATGAGGTATTGATAATGGTGGTGATCCGTAAGCGGTCTTGGTCTGGTCGTTGGACACAAACGAAGTACACGAAGTTGCAGTGGCTAACTTTTAACTAAACAAATCCCAAGGAAAAAGCTACTAGATGGATCTACTTATATAGGAGCAAGGGGTGGCGGCCAAGGAGTTGGGAGGACGTCCCAATGACTCGGATTCTGCTGCAGCATCAGATTGTTTCGTCCACAACTCAACGCTATGGACGAATTTGAAGGTGATTCCAATTGGGTTGGAAAGTGCACGAAATCTAGTTTCCAACAAAAGAAGAATCACCCAATTCGGAGTCCGTATGAAAAACTTGTGTGCATTTTGAGTCAGGTGTGTCTGTGCAGTCCGAATCTGAATCCAGAACGTGAGAGACTTGGACTCTATCTTCTCTTGGGCCAAAAGTGACGTGAGGGAACTTTTTGGATAGCAAATAAACATCTCTTTCTTCCTTATCTTCATATGTGGATTGTACAAATGTCCCATACACCTGCAATTAGACAAAACACACAAGTGTGTGAAGTATTTTTGTTCTGGATAACATAAATAGATTATTGAATAGTTTGCACTAGAAATCACCTGACAAATATGCATATATGCAATATTTTTGGTCATATCCAAGATAGTCATGTCCTCATCAGAAGCAGTGGAGAATGCAGCAGCAAATGAAGCATCTTGGTATGTGTTTGCACCCTTTGTAGAATGTAGCTACCCTTTTGTTTGCATTTGTTCTCTTTTTTGCCTATGGCTTATAATTTTATTTACCAGCTCTAGGGAGAAAAGGCCAAGAGATGAAGAAGTAGAAGATTTTGAAACCATGGCCTTTGATGGTTTTGAATCTATAAGAGAGGAAGAGGAGGGCGTAATTTTTCCAATTGTGCCTTTAAAGATTATTGAACCCATAGATGACCGTCAAATGGTCGTCAAGTGCTCGGCGAGTGCAACTACTCCATCAGGACCTCCACGAGGAAAACCCCAAGTAAAGCCCAAGATCAAAAGGAACAAGAGTCTGAAAGAAAAGAGCATCTCAACTAGGGAAACCAGGAGCAAGACGGTGAAGCCAGCTGCAAACACAAGGAGCAAGTCGAAAATTTGAATTAAGTTGTTGGGAAATGTTTGTGTTGTCAATTTGAGGGCGAGTGGATCGCGTAAAACTTGGTAGATTTGTATTAAGATGTTGGCATCTTAAAACTTGGTAGATTTAAGCTAATGTGAAAACTTATCAGTTGTAATAATGTTGCTTCTACTTTGGTTTCTTATTTGAGTCAGAATTCAAATTTCCATCAAAATTTGAATTTAAATCAATATTTGAATTTGGGCCAAAATTTGGATTCGAGTCAAAGTTGAAGTTGAACATTGGAGGTTCATTGCTCTGTGTGGTGTATTTGATCGAGCATTTAGAGTCCAATATTTGTAGGTGAACAGTCCGAATGAGAAATGTGCTAGAAACGAGCTTGAAAGCTAGGGTAAACAACCCTATTTGAAATCATGTTTTTTTGACCTTGCCTAAATGAGGCATATATATTTTTATTAACACTTGTTCCATATATATAGGTTAAAAACGAAGTCTCAATATTTATTGATTAATATTCATATTACTACATTTTTTTGAAAAAATATGCTTTTATTTCAAAACCGTCAAATAACACATTTTAGATATGAAAATGAAAAAGTAAGTTCAGATCCTTCTTACTCACTCCAAAATGAAGCTATGGAGATTTTTCTGATTTTTTTAATTATTTTGTTTTTTTTCAAACCCTAAACCCTCTCTCCCTATTCTACGAACTCTGAAAATGTTCATAGGTGATAGCTCATTTGTGTGAAGACTTTTTTCATGAAAATGACCTACACCAAGTTTATATTTTTTTCTCATAACCTTGTCACATTTGACGGCTATGTGCGCAAGAATTACAACATTTTGATTTTTTTGAATTTTTTAAAAACATTTGAACTTGATTTCGACAAATCACTTCAAAAAATGATTTTTCAAAAAAACGCCCCAATACCGAGTTTATATTTTTTATGGTAACTAGGTCTCATAAACGGACAAACTATGTTTGTTTTATATTTTTGCGATTTTTTCTAATTTAGTTATGGCCATTTGAAATCTGGTCAAACCCTAATAACCCCGTTGACTCGCTCATAACCCCGCAGAAATGCTCCAAACCCTAGCGTTGAACGTGCGCCGTCGGATCCTACCAAGCGCCAAACACCACCCGTCAGATGTGGGGCAGGCATGCGCGATCCGCGTGATGCATCCTGATTGGCTACTGCAGTGTCGTTCTCAGGTTTTTTACGATCTGCCCCACTTTACATATGAAATTGTATTTTTCGCACATGACCACCACATGTCAGTGTTAAGAGTTGGTTCAAATATTCAAACTGCAAAATACAATGTGGCAAATCATCAATATGGCTTCCCCTTCTCCTCTTCTCCATCTGACAGACAAAGGCATCGAGCAGATCGAGCAATTCCTCTGTTTCTTTCCCCATCTTCTCGTTCTTCTTCCTCTCGAGCAATTCCTCTGTTTCTTCCTCTCGGGCGATATGTCGACCTCCTCGTCAGCCCCCCGTTCCACGTGGCCGGTGTATGGTCCAGTGCCAATGACTCGATGCACTGACTGCCCACGGACTACGCCACTGAAGCGGTTGACTTCGAAGGAGGAGAAGAATGGGAACTTTGGGCGCGAGTTCGTCAAATGCGAGAGCAAGCCGGAGGGGCAGGTTAAATCTGAGTTTTCCTCGTATCCTTTATCTCTAATTTCTCAAAAAATCTGTCAGATTTGGATTTAGGTTACATGATTTCGTTTTCAGATCGTGAAGAAATGCCACCATTTCGAGTGGATGGATGATTACATCCAGAGGCTTCAAGGGTCGGGCCTGCTGGATTCGAGGGGGAATGCAATCCGCGAGTCCAATCTGCCCCATGACAGTGCCGCTCCGGCAGCAGCAACGCGTCCGGTAGATGTCGAACTGAAGACGGAATTGAAGAAGATGAACAAGAACTTCAAGGAGCTTATTGAGTTGAAGAAGCAATCCAATCTAATAGCTTTAGGAATACTTGCTCTAGGAATTTTTTACTTGATGGCCATCTCTCGTTAGAGATGTTTGTCTACTGTTGTTGCCACTGTTTAGCAATCCAAGTCTGTTTATCTCAAATGCAACTCTATTTAGTGCAACTGTCGATCTCTGAATGTATGCAGTTTACTGTTAAGTTTCGACACTTTCAGTTTCGGCAGAAAACAACTACCAGTTCAGTGATAGGATTATTTTGTTAGCTAATAACCTCGAGTGTTGGATCATACCCTAGCTCGTCAGATGACAGTAAGTAGTACTTGAGCAGCATAAGGGATATACATCAAGTTCATCTCTTCTCTCTTGCACTTGCCAAACTTTTGTCCTCGAGTTCGTCAGTTCTGCTAAAAAAACCTAGTTCGCGGGCCCAAAGAGAAAGCCCAGAAACAAGCGATGTTTCTTTTTTTGTTTAGGAAGGTTTGCTTTGTTCTTTTTTGTTTCTAATTGCTTTTTTCATTAATTTGATTGCCCAATCTCTTCTATCTCATTGAGGAATTTTTTTGGCTTTCCTTTATGGGTCCCTTCATTTTTATTATGCCTAGCGAACCAATACTTCATGATTAGAAAAAGAGGTCTAACCCTCTTTTTTATATACTTCAAACATAGTGTAGTTAAAACTACACTTTTGACTAAAGCCAAATATCTCAAAGTATTTGATACTTCAATATTTCTGAAAACCAAAGTATTCTTTGAAGGGAGCCCTTCTTTGAATACCTAAAAAATACAGAGCTCTCAAACCAAAGCCGTGTACAAATGTACAATATGTTCTTATTTTTAGAAGGCATCTATAAACACATCATTTTTAGTTTGTTTGGTTAATTTTTCCCATGCCAATTTGCCATGTCTAAACTTGGGACAAACAAAATACAAACATAACAAAGCATTAATATAACACACATAACTTAACTTAGATAGGGTTGCTAGGGCAACATAAGTTCTTACATAGACACTGATAGATAATCCCTAATAATTAACCTTACATAGATAGGGTAGCTAGCTCGGGCAACACACACACCAAACTCACACTACATAGTAGATAGATAGGGTAGCTAGGGCAACACCGCCATGTCTTCACCATCGTCTTCACCTTAACCGCCGGCTTCAGTACTCCTCCTCAAGGCCGTTGTCACCGACGTAGTACGGGAGGTTGTGCATGCGGTTGCGAGTGGGGAAGATGCTCTCGAAGTCGGTGAAGATGTTATAGGTCGTGAATGCAATGAACTCGCACCCACACCAATACACCTTGCCGAGCAGGTAGTAGGCATCGAACCTGTTGGTGAAGTGGACGACGAGCCCTACCACTGGAGCGTTGGCGTGGGGACGCTGCTCCACGAGGTTGAACATGGGCGGCGAGCCCGCCGGGAGGTGGTGGAAGCCCGCACGGAGGAACCCCCGTGCAAGCTCAGTGCTTCCCCTCCAGCGGGAGAACACCCACACGCGGAGAGATTCCTCGACGACGACGTTGGCGGGGTACCGCCGTTCTGGCACGGTCGGCGGCGCTTGGAACATCGACCCATTGTACTGCATCTTGCTCGCTTTGCTGAGTGGAACGGCTTTGGCTTTTGGGGGAAGAAGAGAAGTTGGAGGCGTAGATGGATCTGTAGAAGAAGAGGCAATGAAGGGCAGTTTAAATAGCCGGGGGAGACGCAGTGGGTACACACGCAACCGGCGTAGATCGTGACTCAGTGCGTGCGTGAACTGATGTGATCATCAATTTGTGAACGTGAATCGATGCGAGCGTGCTTTGTGTGCTCTGCGTTGGCGGCTGCCTGCCCCCCCTTCTGCGTGCTCTGCGTTGGCGGCTGCCTGCCTCCCATTCACGAGCGTGCGTGCAGCCTGCGGTGTGAACCGATGCCTCGACATATGGACGCGACCGTGCGTGCAGCCTGCCCCTTCTGCCACCGGGATGTATGCCTGCGACGCGTGAAACGACGCTGCAGAGCGACTGAATCCACCGGCAACTGTGCGACACGGATCGATGCGTGCGTGTCGGCATGCATGCATGCGATTAGGTCTAGGTCACTAGATGCGTGCATGGCGGTGTTCGCATGCATAGCAGGACACATCGATGCCAAAGCCGGGCATGCATAGCAGGCTACATCCATCCATAGCAGGCTTTTTTAATTGGGCTCCCTTTTTAATTTATTACCAACAAACTAACGGGCCCGTCCTATGAACACAAACACGGCCCAAACAGCGAAGCCACAACCATAGTCAACAGAGTCCAACGTGGCCCCACAAGTCAGTTAACGGCCAAGACGGCAAATGTCTGTTATGAACATTTGTGAGAGTTTCAGCTAACGGAATGGGGAAAAGTGAGCAAAAGTTTGAAGCGTGGGGAAAACTGAGCACAACTAAGGAATTGGGGGCACAGATGGAATAAGCCCTACTATCTTATATCTTTTGGCATGAACATGTGTATCACTACGATCGAGATTCAATGAACCATTCATTTTAGGTGCAAGACCATTGAAGGTATTATTCAAATAACCAGAGTAACCATTATTCTCCTTAAATGAATAACCGTATTGCGATAGACATAATCCAATCATGTCTATGCTCAATGCAAACACCAAATAACAATTATTTAGGTTTAACACCAATCTCGATGGTAGAGAGAGCATGCGATGCTTGATCACATCAACCATGGAAACACTTCCAACACATATCGTCAGCTCACCTTTAGCTAGTCTTCGTTTATTCCGTAGCTTTTATTTCGAGTTACTAACACTTAGCAACCGAACCGGTATCTAATAACCTGGTGCTACTAGGAGTACTAGTAAAGTACACATTAACATAATGTATATCCAATATACTTCTATCGACCTTGCCAGCCTTCTCATCTACCAAGTATCCAGGGTAATTCTGCTCCAGTGGCTGTTCCCTTTATTACAAAAGCACTGAGTCTCGGGTTTGGGTTCAACCTTGGGTTTCTTCACTAGAGCAGCAGCTGATTTGCCGTTTCATGAAGTATCCCTTCTTGCCCTTGCCCTTCTTGAAACTAGTGGTTTCACTAACCATCAACAATTGATGCTCCTTCTTGATTTCTACTTTCGCGGTGTCAAACATCGCAAATATTTCAAGGATCATCATATCTATCCCTGATATGTTATAGTTCATCACGAAGCTCTAGTAGCTTGGTGCAATGACTTTGGAGAAACATCACTATCTCATCTGGAAGATTAACTCCCACTCGATTCAAGTGATTGTTGTACCAAGACAATCTGAGTACAAGCTCAACGATTGAGCTTTTCTCCCTTAGTTTGTAGGCTGAGAAACTCGTCGGAGGTCTCATACCTCTTGACGTGGGCACGAGCCTGAAATCCCAATTTTAGCCCTCGAAACATCTCATATGTTCCGCGACGTTTTGAAATTGTCTTTGGTGCCTCAATTCTAAACCGTTTAATATTACTGAACTATCACGTAGTTATCAAAACGTGTATGTCAAATGTTCGCAACATCCAAAGACGACGTTCGAGGTTCAGCACACCGAGCGGTGCATTAAGGACATAAGCCTTCTGCGCAACAATGAGGACAATCCTTAGTTTACGGACCCAGTCCGCATAATTGCTACTATCAACTTTCAACTATATTTTCTCTAGGAACATATCTAAATAGTAGAACTAAAGCGCGAGCTACGACATAGTTTGCAAAAACCTTTTGACTATGTTCAGGATAATTAAGTTCATCTTATGAACTCCCACTCAGATAGACATCCCTCTAGTCATCTAAGTGATTACATGATCCGAGTCAACTAGGCCGTGTCCGATTATCACGTGAGACGGACTAGTCATCATTGGTGAACATCTTCATGTTGATCGTATCTACTATACGACTCATGCTCGACCTTTCGGTCTCTTGTGTTCCAAGGCCATGTCTGTACATGCTAGGCTTGTCAAGTCAACCTAAGTGTTTAGCGTGTATAAATCTGGCTTACACCCGTTGTATGTGAACGTTAGAATCTATCACACCCGATCATCACGTGGTGCTTCGAAATGACGAACTTTCGCAATGGTGCATAAGTTAGGGCGAACACTTTCTTGAAATTTTAATGAGGTATCATCTTATTTACTACCGTCGTTCTAAGCAAATAAGATGTATAAACATGATAAACATCACATGCAATCAAATAGTGACATGATATGGCCAATATCATTTTGCTCCTTTTGATCTCCATCTTCGGGGCTCCATGATTATCATCGTCACCGGCATGACACCATGATCTCCATCATCATGATCTCCATCATCGTGTCTCCATGAAGTTGTCTCGCCAACTTATTACTTCTACTACTATGGCTACCGGTTAGCAATAAAGTAAAGTAATTACATGGCGTTGTTCAATGACACGCATGTCATACAATAAATAAAGACAACCCCTATGGCTCCTGCCGGTTGTCATACTCATCGACATGCAAGTCGTGATTCCTATTACAAGAACATGATCAATCTCATACATCACATATCATTCATCACATTCTTCTTGGCCATATCACATCACATAACATACCCTGCAAAAACAAGTTAGACGTCCTCTAATTGTTGTTTGCATGTTTTACGTGGCTGCTATGGGTTTCTAGCAAGAACGTTTCTTACCTACGCAAAAACCACAACGTGATATGTCAATTGCTATTTACCCTTCATAAGGACCCTTTTCATCGAATCCGATCTGACTAAAGTGGGAGAGACTGGCACCCGCTAGCCACCTTATGCAACAAGTGCATGTCAGTCGGTGGAACCTGTCTCACGTAAGAGTGCGTGTAAGGTCGGTCCGGGCCACTTCATCCCACGATGCCGCCGAATCAAGATAAGACTAGTAACGGTAAGCATATTGAACAAAATCAACGCCCACAACTACTTTGTGTTCTACTCGTGCATAGAAACTACGCATAGACCTAGCTCATGATGCCACTGTTGGGGAACGTAGCAGAAATTCAAAATTTTCCTACGAGTCACCAAGATCTATCTATGGAGAGACTAGCAACGTGGGGAAGGAGAGTGCATCTACATACCCTTGTAGATCGCTAAGTAGAAGCGTTCAAGAGAACGGGGTTGAAGGAGTCGTACTCGTCGTGATCCAAATCACTGGAGATCCTAGTGCCGAACGGACGGCACCTCCACGTTCAACACACGTACAGCCCGGTGACATCTCCCATGCCTTGATCCAGCAAGGAGAGAGGGAGAGGTTGAGTAAGACTCCATCTAGCAGCAGCACAACGGCGTGGTGGTGATGGAGGAGCGTGGCAATCCTGCAGGGCTTCGCCAAGCACCGCGGGAGAGGAGGAGAAAGAGAGGTAGGGCTGCGCCAGGGAGAGGTGGAAACTCTTATGTTTGCAGCCCCAAATATCGCAAGTATATATAGGGGACAGGGAGGGGGCTGCGCCCCCTCTAGGGTTCCCACCCCAAGGGGTGCGGCAGCCCCAAACCCATCTAGGGTGGCGGCCAAGGGGGGGGAGAGGGGAAACTTGCCCCCCAAGTAAGGTGGGTGCTCCCCCTCCCCAAACCCTAGGCGCCTTGGGCCCTTGTGTGTGTGTGGGGGGGGGGGGTGGTGCACCAGCCCACCTGGGGCTGGTCCCCTCCCACACTTGGCCCATGCTGCCCTCTAGGGCCGGTGGCCCCACTTGATGGACCCCCGGGACCCTCCCGGTGGTCCCGATACGTTACCGATAACACCCGAAACTTTCCGGTGACCAAAACAGGACTTCCCATATATAA
Organism: Triticum aestivum; assembly: GCF_018294505.1. Lineage (NCBI taxonomy): Eukaryota > Viridiplantae > Streptophyta > Magnoliopsida > Poales > Poaceae > Triticum > Triticum aestivum. The sequence continues at coordinate 429,211 of NW_025228074.1, forward strand.
ATCTTTACCTCCGGACCATTCCAGAACTCCTCGTGACGTCCGGGATCTCATCCGGGACTCCGAACAACATTCGATAACCACGTATATCTATTCCCTATAACCCTAGCGTCATCGAACCTTAAGTGTGTAGACCCTACGGGTTCGGGAACCATGCAGACATGACCGAGACGTTCTCCGGTCAATAACCAACAGTGGGATCTGGATACCCATGTTGGCTCCCACATGTTCCACGATGATCTCATTGTATGAACCACGATGTCAAGGACTCAATCAATCCCATATTCAATTCCCTTTGTCTAGCGGTATAGTACTTGCCCGAGATTCGATCGTCGGTATCCCGATACCTTGTTCAATCTCATTACCGGCAAGTCTCCTAACTCGTTCCATAACACATCATCCCGTGATCAACCCCCTGGTCACATTGTGCATATTATGATGATGTCCTACCGAGTGGGCCCAGAGATACCTCTCCGTTACACGGAGTGACAAATCCCAGTCTCGATTCATGCCAACCCAACAGACACTTTCGGAGACACCCGTAGTGTACCTTTATAGCCACCCAGTTACGTTGTGACGTTTGGTACACCCAAAGCATTCCTACGGTATCCGGGATTTGCACAATCTCATGGTCTAAGGAAATGATACTTGAGATTAGAAAAGCTTTAGCATACGAACTACATGATCTTTGTGCTAGGCTTAGGATTGGGTCTTATCCATCACATCATTCTCCTAATGATGTGATCCCGTTATCAACGAGATCCAATGTCCATGGTCAGGAAACCGTAACCATCTATTGATCAACGAGCTAGTCAACTAGAGGCTTACTAGGGACATGGTGTTGTCTATGTACCCACACATGTATCTGAGTTTCCTACCAATACAATTATAGCATGGATAATAAACGATTATCATGACCAAGGAAATATAATAATAATAACTAATTTACTATTGCCTCTAGGGCATATTTCCAACAGAGGCCCAACAGGTGACTCTCGGCCGTCCATCCTGATGAGCCCGTGCTCCTTTGGGGTCACCTGAGAGGTGCTGAATTGATATTGTTGCACTCCTTCTTCCTCCTTGTGGCCTTGTGGTCCTTCTCCAACTCCTTTGGGGTGTCCCTCACCAGCTTGTGGTCGTCGGTCTTCGTATGTAAGGACGCATAGAGCACTTTGGTGAGGTAGCAAGCAAGTCCAATGGATATTCATGATATTCTCGAAGAAGAGCGGGTTCACCTTAATTCCGATGGCGTATGTTCGAGGTCTCATCATATGTTGATAGAGGCGAGGGTCCCGATCTTTCGATGAGATGATAACTATCGATTTGGTGGAGACGACTTTGACGATCCGACTACAAACGTGCACGACATTGCGCCTTAGCAATCGCTAAACCAATCTCCTGAGGTTACTGACGATGCTGGAAGCACGGTCAGCCTGACCACGAAGGTCTATTCCTGCAAGCAATCGAAGAACGAGCAAGAATATGATAAAGCAATCTGAATATTGCAAATAAATATGAAGTATTGATAATGGTGGGGATCCAGAAGCGGTCTTGGTCTGGTCGTTGGACACAAACGAAGTACACGAAGTTGCAATGGCTAACTTTTAACTAAACAAATCCCAAGGAAAAAGCTACTAGATGGATCTACTTATATAGGAGCAAGGGGTGGCGGCCAAGGAGGTGGGAGGACGTCCCAAGGCAGCCTAAAACTAAATCTAGGTCGTACAAGGCCAATGGGCCCAAGTGGAGGTGATGTAACACCTTTGGACTTGTAGTTTGACTCGGATTCTGCTGCAGCATCAGATTGTTTCGTACACAACTCAACGCTCCGGACGAATTTGAAGGTGATTCCAATTGGGTTGGAAAGTGCACGAAATCTAGTTTCCAACAAAAAAAGAATCACCCAATTCGGAGTCCGTATGAAAAACTTGTGTGCGTTTTGAGTCAGGTGTGTCTGTGCAGTCCGAATCTGAATCCAGAACGTGAGAGACTTGGACTCTATCTTCTCTTGGGCCAAAAGTGACGTGAGAGAACTTTTTGGAGAGAAAATAAACATCTCTTTCTTCCTTATCTTCATATGTGGATTGTACAAATGTCCCATACACCTGCAATTAGACAAAACACAAAAGTGTGTGAAGTATTTTTGTTCTGGATAACATAAATAGATTATTGAATAGTTTGCACTAGAAATCACCTGACAAATATGCATATATGCAATATTTTTGGTCATATCCAAGGTAGTCATGTCCTCATCATCCTCCCCTTCTTGAAAATAAAGCCGTGCTCGGCGTTGCTTAATCTGAAATGTGGCTAACAAAAGAGACAAGGTGTACATGTTGTATATGTATATGTCATCCATTTTTACTTCCCTTGATTTTTGCATATATGACACATGAATAGATGAGTAACTTGCATAGTTCATAAAATCTAAAGCCAAAAGATTAGCACAAGAAGTAGAAGGCATGAAAATATTGCAACTCAGTTTGCACATATAAGTGAAGCTCTTATTCATTTCAAAAGATTGACAATGTTCATCATTAAACCATCCCAACATTGGTGAATAAACCTTGCTTGCATCAAATTTACATGCTGCAACATGCTTAAATAAGCAAACATGCAATAAGTCATTCAACACAGAATCATCACCAAGATTAGAGGTCATATCAAAATGATTAAACATTGGTTCTTTTGCATCAATAGTTAATTCGATGGGTGCACTCAAAATTGTTGGTATTTCAGTTGTTTGATCACATGGCAAAGTCAAATTATGAACGTAGTCCTCTAAAATAGGTGGTGTGATCAAAGTAGTGGGTAGCTCATCAGATGGTGCATTCAAATTGACAAGGCATTCATCATTCTCATGTAGAGATGGAAGATCAGTACATTTGTCATTACCTCTTATGATCAACTCAGATGATGTAGCCACTCTCGAGGGCGATGTGTCACATGGTGGAGGTGATGTAGTCCTGACAACAACGGATGTGGTTGTCATAGTATGCCTAGTAGTTGAAGGAACAATCATATCAACTCTTGAAATGTGCACCGTGCGCTTGTTCTCCTCGTGGCCAACACGTCGTTTTATTTCCTGTTCAGCTTTGCAAGCAAGATGAAACAAATGGTCCATAGGATAACACTCTTCATGAATTAGTATCTCTTGAATATCACGGTTTAATCCTCCCCAAAATCTATCCATAAAATCATCTTCACTTTCTTCTAAAGAGGAATGCAACAAGGTAGTTTGTAGATCATCATAATATTTTGTTACAGTTTCACTACCTTGTTTTAAGTGTTGCAACTTCTTAATCATGTCACGAGTATAATAAGCAGGGACGAAAGTATGTCGCATGGCAAGTTTCAAATCATCCCAAGTAGTAGGTATATAATCAGGGTGTAACCGACAATATTCACTCCACCAAACCAAAGCATAACCAGTGAAAGAACCAACCGCAACCTTAACCTTTTTATGTTCATCGAAATTATGGGAAGCAAATATATTTTTTATGTCAAACTCCCATTCAATATATAAAGCAGGTTTAAAACGGCCATTAAATGGTGGTATAGATACATTAACCTGATCATGTGCATTTGGATGTTTGTGCACCTCTCGTGACGGTTGTGGTATTTGCAAAGGTGGTGGCACGTCTCCCGCGATCGACAAAGCCCATGAATTGACTCTGGATCCTGTCATGATTAGTAGAACAAGAAACAAAAAAAATCGGCACAAACTTTTTCAGAGGAAAGTTGGAGACAAAGTTGTTGATATATCCTGCTTGGCTGTTGTTTCACCTCATTATCTTCACTGCTGTTGTGATCTTCACTTATATCTTGCTGTCAAGAGCTACTTAGTATCCTTCATTGATGCTAGTTGTGCTACGCCGTGACCTCATTAGTGTTCTAGGCTCGCGTCTCTAGTCCGGTCTAGCCTAGGACCAGCACAGTACCGTCGTTGAGCGTTTATTCAACATTGCATCTTTGAATTGATTATTGCTAATCTTTTGCTACCATATATAGCCAACCCAGCTCCACATATTTCTACACCGTGTATACGTACGCTCCCCTGGCAATCGCTTTACTCAATATTCGGAGTTACTTGACACCGCTGGTTGCCGATCACCGCCTGCTGCATGGTAAGAACTTGTAAGACATTGATATTTGCTTTACTGTGAGCGTTTTACCACCACATCCTAGTAGTTATAGGAACATTATTTTTGGGTTTTGTTTCTTGTTCTACTAAACATGACAGGATCCAGAGTCAATTCATGGGCTTTGTCGATCGCGGGAGACGTGCCACCACCTTTGCAAATACCACAACCGTCACGAGAGGTGCACAAACATCCAAATGCACATGATCAGGTTAATGTATCTATACCACCATTTAATGGCCGTTTTAAACCTACTTTATATATTGAATGGGAGTTCGACATAAAATATATATTTGCTTCCCATAATTTCGATGAACATAAAAAGGTTAAGGTTGCGGTTGGTTCTTTCACTGGTTATGCTTTGGTTTGGTGGAGTGAATATTGTCGGTTACACCCTGATTATATACCTACTACTTGGGATGATTTGAAACTTGCCATGCGACATACTTTCGTCCCTGCTTATTATACTCGTGACATGATTAAGAAGTTGCAACACTTGAAACAAGGTAGTGAAACTGTAACAAAATATTATGATGATTTACAAACTACCTTGTTGCATTCCTCTTTAGAAGAAAGTGAAGATGATTTTATGGATAGATTTTGGGGAGGATTAAACCGTGATATTCAAGAGATACTAATTCATGAAGAGTGTTATCCTATGGACCATTTTTTTCATCTTGCTTGCAAAGCTGAACAGGAAATAAAACGACGTGTTGGCCACGAGGAGAACAAGCGCACGGTGCACATTCCAAGAGTTGATATGATTGTTCCTTCAACTACTAGGCATACTATGACAACCACATCCGTTGTTGTCAGGACTACATCACCTCCACCATGTGACACATCGCCCCCGAGAGTGGCTACATCATCTGAGTTGATCATAAGAGGTAATGACAAAGGTACTGATCTTCCATCTCTACATGAGAATGATGAATGCCTTGTCAATTTGAATGCACCATCTGATGAGCTACCCACTACTTTGATCACACCACCTATTTTAGAGGACTACGTTCATAATTTGACTTTGCCATGTGATCAAACAACTGAAATACCAACAATTTTGAGTGCACCCATTGAATTAACTATTGATGCAAAAGAACCAATGTTTAATCATTTTGATATGACCTCTAATCTTGGTGATGATTCTGTGTTGAATGACTTATTGCATGTTTGCTTATTTAAGCATGTTGCAGCATGTAAATTTGATGCAAGCAAGGTTTATTCACCAATGTTGGGATGGTTTAATGATGAACATTGTCAATCTTTTGAAATGAATAAGAGCTTCACTTATATGTGCAAACTGAGTTGCAATATTTTCATGCCTTCTACTTCTTGTGCTAATCTTTTGGCTTTAGATTTTATGAACTATGCAAGTTACTCATCTATTCATGTGTCATATATGCAAAAATCAAGGGAAGTAAAAATGGATGACATATACATATACAACATGTACACCTTGTCTCTTTTGTTAGCCACATTTCAGATTAAGCAACGCCGAGGACGGCTTTATTTTCAAGAAGGGGAGGATGATGAGGACATGACTACCTTGGATATGACCAAAAATATTGCATATATGCATATTTGTCAGGTGATTTCTAGTGCAAACTATTCAATAATCTATTTATGTTATCCAGAACAAAAATACTTCACACACTTTTGTGTTTTGTCTAATTGCAGGTGTATGGGACATTTGTACAATCCACATATGAAGATAAGGAAGAAAGAGATGTTTATTTGCTGTCCAAAAAGTTCTCTCACGTCACTTTTGGCCCAAGAGAAGATAGAGTCCAAGTGATAGAGGCAAAGGTGTCCCGTCTTTCGATGAGATGGTGGATTTCGCTTTGGTGGAAGTCGACTTTGACGATCCGACTACGAACGTGCGAGGACGTCGCGCCTTAGCAATCGCTAAACCAACTCCGAGAGGTTATTGACCACGCCGGAGCACGATCAACCTGACCACGAGGGTCTGTTTCCTGCGAGCAAACGAAGAACAAGCAAGAAACTGAGATTGCAATCTGGATATTGCGAATATAAGATGAAAGCTTTATTGATCAAGGTGGGGTTCTGTGACGCCTTTGTCTGGTCGTTGAACACAAACGAAGTACGCGAAGTTGCAGCTATGGCGAACTTTTAATCTAAACAAAACCCCAAAGTCTAAACGACGCCCTAAGGGCTGTATATATGGAGGAAGAGGGGGGAATTTCGTGGCCCTTGGTGGAGGGGTCCGAAATCAACCCTATCTCTTGTTTCCCCACATATACGGACTCTAAAAATAGCCTATACTTATGTATTTCGAAATTACATGGGCCTGGCCCAATAATAAGGTGACGCAGCACCTAAAATAGCCTCGGGACGAAATTTATGAAGTGGCATCTTGTATATTTCGTCCAAGGCTTCATGCACCCATTATGGTGGCTTCAAAGTCCTGAAATCATCACTTGTAACTCCGTTCTTGTTTCCCTTGCGCATGCCATCATCTCCATGCTTGTTCTTGCTCCAATGTTCATCCTTCTCCAAGCTAGGCCCTTCATTTGTAAGCAAAACAAATGTATCCAATTTAGGCAGCATCATATTCTCATGAACATTAGAATCATTACCAAGAAACGAAAGTACCTGGTAATTTAGTTGGCGTGCACGAGCTCTAGTAATTGGTCCAGTATGTATAGCAGCAGGGGCTGTGGGTGTAACAATTGTATTGATGTCCTCATCACAAGATGAAACAAATGGTCCATAGGATAACACTCTTCATGAATTAGTATCTCTTGAATATCACGGTTTAATCCTCCCCAAAATCTATCCATAAAATCATCTTCACTTTCTTCTAAAGAGGAATGCAACAAGGTAGTTTGTAAATCATCATAATATTTTGTTACAGTTTCACTACCTTGTTTTAAGTGTTGCAACTTCTTAATCATGTCACGAGTATAATAAGCAGGGACGAAAGTATGTCGCATGGCAAGTTTCAAATCATCCCAAGTAGTAGGTATATAATCAGGGTGTAACCGACAATATTCACTCCACCAAACCAAAGCATAACCAGTGAAAGAACCAACCGCAACCTTAACCTTTTTATGTGCATTGAAATTATGGGAAGCAAATATATTTTTTATGTCGAACTCCCATTCAATATATAAAGCAGGTTTAAAACGGCCATTAAATGGTGGTATAGATACATTAACCTGATAATGTGCATTTGGATGTTTGTGCACCTCTCGTGACGGTTGTGGTATTTGCAAAGGTTGTGGCATGTCTCCCGCGATCGACAAAGCCCATGAATTGACTCTGGATCCTGTCATGATTAGTAGAACAAGAAACAAAACCCAAAAATAATGTTCCTATAACTACTAGGATGTGGTGGTAAAACGCTCACAGTAAAGCAAATATCAATGTCTTACAAGTTCTTACCATGCAGCAGGCGGTGATCGGCAACCAGCGGTGTCAAGTAACTCCGAATATTGAGTAAAGCGATTGCCAGGGGAGCGTACGTATACACGGTGTAGAAATATGTGGAGCTGGGTTGGCTATATATGGTAGCAAAAGATTAGCAATAATCAATTCAAAGATGCAATGTTGAATAAACGCTCAACGACAGTACTGTGCTGGTCCTAGGCTAGACCGGACTAGAGACGCGAGCCTAGAACACTAATGAGGTCACGGCGTAGCACAACTAGCATCAATGAAGGATACTAAGTAGCTCTGGACAGCAAGATATAAGTGAAGATCACAACGGCAGTAAAGATAATGAGGTGAAACAACAGCCAAGCAGGATATATCAACAACTTTGTCTCCAACTTTCCTCTGAAAAAAGTTTGTGCCGATTTTTTTGTTTTTTTTTCTTCTCTTTTTTTTTCCTCACACTTTTTTTTTCTTTCTCTCCTTTTTTTTCTGACTTTTTTTTCTCCTTTTTTTTCTCTCGTTTTTTCTCTTTTTTTTCTCCCTCTTTCCAAAACAAACTAGATAAGATGCAGATTGGATCAAGTGAAGATGTGAACGATCTCAACTATTATTATGACAATGAATGATGGGTAGCACGTGGTGGAAATTGATGGATGGGTGGTGGACAGCGGAAGAGATAATGATGCAGCGGTGGCGTGACTAATGTGAACAGAACTCGAAACTCTAAACGAACTAGACACTAAGACCAGCAACTCGACACGACGATGCAACCGATAATTCAACTATGCAAGCAATGAAAAGAAAATTGCAAAGGCTCAGATTGGCTTGGACCAAGGATGAATAGATCTAACTCTTTTTTGTGGCTTTTTCTTGGACAATAGGTAAGAAAATAAATCTAATCTAGGAAAACTGGAAATTCTCACCGAGCAACCTGAAAACTGATACCACTTGATAGAGGCGAGGGTGTCCCGATCTTTCGATGAGATGATAACTATCGATTTGGTGGAGACGACTTTGACGATCCGACTACAAACGTGCACGACGTTGCGCCTTAGCAATCGCTAAACCAATATCCTGAGGTTACTGACGATGCCGGAAGCACGGTCAGCCTGACCACGAAGGTCTATTCCTGCAAGCAATCGAAGAACGAGCAAGAATATGATAAAGCAATCTGAATATTGCAAATATATATGAGGTATTGATAATGGTGGGGATCCGGAAGCGGTCTTGGTCTGGTCGTTGGACACAAACGAAGTACACGAAGTTGCAATGGCTAACTTTTAACTAAACAAATCCCAAGGAAAAGCTACTAGATGGATCTACTTATATAGGAGCAAGGGGTGGCGGCCAAGGAGGTGGAGGACGTCCCAAGGCAGCCTAAAACAAAATCTAGGTCGTACAAAGCCAATGGGCCCAAGTGGAGGTGATGTAACACCTTTGGACTTGTAGTTTGACTCGGATTCTGCTGCAGCATCAGATTGTTTCGTCCACAACTCAACGCTCCGGACAAATTTGAAGGTGATTCCAATTGGGTTGGAAAGTGCACGAAATCTAGTTTCCAACAAAAAAAGAATCACCCAATTCGGAGTCCGTATGAAAAACTTGTGTGCGTTTTGAGTCAGGTGTGTCTGTGCAGTCCGAATCTGAATCCAGAACGTGAGAGACTTGGACTCTATCTTCTCTTGGGCCAAAAGTGACGTGAGAGAACTTTTTGGACAGCAAATAAACATCTCTTTCTTCCTTATCTTCATATGTGGATTGTACAAATGTCCCATACACCTGCAATTAGACAAAACACAAAAGTGTGTGAAGTATTTTTGTTCTGGATAACATAAATAGATTATTGAATAGTTTGCACTAGAAATCACCTGACAAATATGCATATATGCAATATTTTTTGTCATATCCAAGGTAGTCATGTCCTCATCATTTGCAAGCAAGATGAAACAAATGGTCCATAGGATAACACTCTTCATGAATTAGTATCTCTTGAATATCACGGTTTAATCCTCCCCAAAATCTATCCATAAAATCATCTTCACTTTCTTCTAAAGAGGAATGCAACAAGGTAGTTTGTAAATCATCATAATATTTTGTTACAGTTTCACTACCTTGTTTTAAGTGTTGCAACTTCTTAATCATGTCACGAGTATAATAAGCAGGGACGAAAGTATGTCGCATGGCAAGTTTCAAATCATCCCAAGTAGTAGGTATATAATCAGGGTGTAACCGACAATATTCACTCCACCAAACCAAAGCATAACCAGTGAAAGAACCAACCGCAACCTTAACCTTTTTATGTGCATTGAAATTATGGGAAGCAAATATATTTTTTATGTCGAACTCCCATTCAATATATAAAGCAGGTTTAAAACGGCCATTAAATGGTGGTATAGATACATTAACCTGATAATGTGCATTTGGATGTTTGTGCACCTCTCGTGACGGTTGTGGTATTTGCAAAGGTTGTGGCACGTCTCCCGCGATCGACAAAGCCCATGAATTGACTCTGGATCCTGTCATGATTAGTAGAACAAGAAACAAAACCCAAAAATAATGTTCCTATAACTACTAGGATGTGGTGGTAAAACGCTCACAGTAAAGCAAATATCAATGTCTTACAAGTTCTTACCATGCAGCAGGCGGTGATCGGCAACCAGCGGTGTCAAGTAACTCCGAATATTGAGTAAAGCGATTGCCAGGGGAGCGTACGTATACACGGTGTAGAAATATGTGGAGCTGGGTTGGCTATATATGGTAGCAAAAGATTAGCAATAATCAATTCAAAGATGCAATGTTGAATAAACGCTCAACGACGGTACTGTGCTGGTCCTAGGCTAGACCAAACTAGAGACGCGAGCCTAGAACACTAATGAGGTCACGTCGTAGCACAACTAGCATCAACAAAGGATATGAAGTAGCCCCGGACAGCAAGATATAAGTGAAGATCACAATAGCAGTAGACCTATTTAGAAGCTGATGTTGAGGTGCCAAATACTGAACTAGCTTCTGCAACTATTTAGATGCGTCTCATCGCTAGCTTTCATTTGAGTACTCGCGGAGCCAAAACAGACTTCATATGAGGAAGTTATGCCTGTTTTACTGAACAGTGCACAAAACAGATTCCAATCCGAATTCAACTACGAGATTGAGTCTAGATAGATCCGAATTTTGTTTTTTTTTTCTCCTCTCTTTTTTTTCTCACACTTTTTTTTCTTTTCCTTTCTTTTTTTTTCTCTGACTTTTTTTTTTACTTTTTTTTTCTCTCGTTTTTTTTCTCTATCTTTTTTTCTCTCTCCCTCTTTCCAAAACAAACTAGATAAGATGTAGATTGGATCAAGCGAAGATGGGAACGATCTCAACTATGATTATGACAATGAACGGTGGGTAGCACGTGGAGGAAATTGATGTATGGGTGGTGGACAGCGGAAGGGATAACGATGCAGCGGCGACGTGACTAATGTGAACAGAACTCGAAACTCTAAACGACCTAGACACTAAGACCAGCAACTCGACACGACGATGCAACCGATAATTCAACTATGCAAGCAATGAAAAGAAAATTGCAAAGGCTCAGACTGGCTTGGACAAAGGATGAATAGATCTAACTCTTTTTTGTGGATTTTTCTTGGACAATAGGTAAGAAAATAAATCTAATCTAGGAAAAACTGGAAATTCTCACCGAGCAACCTGAAAACTGATACCACTTGATAGAGGCGGGGTGTCCCGATCTTTCGATGAGATGATAACTATCGATTTGGTGAAGATGACTTTGACGATCTGACTACAAACGTGCACGACGTTGCACCTTAGCAATCGCTAAACCAACTCCGAGAGGTTATTGACCACGCTGGAGCACAATCAACCTGACCACGAAGGTCTATTCCTGCAAGCAATCGAAGAACGAGCAAGAATATGATAAAGCAATCTGAATATTGCAAATATATATGAGGTATTGATAATGGTGGGGATCCGTAAGCGGTCTTGGTCTGGTCGTTGGACACAAACGAAGTACACGAAGTTGCGTTGGCTAACTTTTAACTAAACAAATCCCAAGGAAAAGCTACTAGATGGATCTACTTATATAGGAGCAAGGGGTGGCGGCCAAGGAGGTGGGAGGACGTCCCAAGGCAGCCTAAAACTAAATCTAGGTCGTACAAGGCCAATGGGCCCAAGTGGAGGTGATGTAACACCTTTGGACTTGTAGTTTGACTCGGATTATGCTGCAGCATCAGATTGTTTCGTCCACAACTCAACGCTCCGGACGAATTTGAAGGTGATTCCAATTGGGTTGGAAAGTGCACGAAATCTAGTTTCCAACAAAAAAAGAATCACCCAATTCGGAGTCCGTATGAAAAACTTGTGTGCGTTTTGAGTCAGGTGTGTCTGTGCAGTCCGAATCTGAATCCAGAACGTGAGAGACTTGGACTCTATCTTCTCTTGGGCCAAAAGTGACGTGAGAGAACTTTTTGGAGAGAAAATAAACATCTCTTTCTTCCTTATCTTCATATGTGGATTGTACAAATGTCCCATACACCTGCAATTAGACAAAACACAAAAGTGTGTGAAGTATTTTTGTTCTGGATAACATAAATAGATTATTGAATAGTTTGCACTAGAAATCACCTGACAAATATGCATATATGCAATATTTTTGGTCATATCCAAGGTAGTCATGTCCTCATCATATGTCCTCTTGGGGTTTGGAGAGTAGTCGGAGTGTACATGGGGATGAACGAGGGATGCTCCGCGTCAAAGTGCATGCCAAGAGAACAAGAACGGAGGTTCTAGTGGAGATTTCCGGACTTTGAAGCCACCATGATGACATATAAGAAGATGGACGAAATATACAAGATGGGCTTTTATAAATTTCGTCCATAGTTTATTATTGGTGTTGCGCGACCTTATTTTGGGCTAGACCCATGTAATCTATTTTTAGAGTCCGTTTTGTAGGGGAAACGACTTAGGAGGTGTTTTAGTCCCACCTTGCCAAGGGTGGATGAAATCCCCTCTCTTTTCCCTATAAATATAGCCCTAATTTATTATTGCCTCTCTCTCGAGCGGTACTACCGCTTCTACTACCGCTCTCTCTTGTCATTGGTTTCGATAGCCTTTGCTCAAGCTCTTGTCAATGGTCCAAGTGGTGTCGTGGGAGACGTAGGATGGTACATGGGGATGACCGTGGGATGCTCCGCATCATCTCCCCCCCCCTTGGGGAAGATCCGACGTCGGATCAAAAGCCTCATCACCATGGTAGGGAGAGAGATCATTGACATTGAAAATGTCGCTCACAGAGTACTTGTCGCGTGGTAAGTCGATCTTGTACGCATTGTTGTTGTAGCGCTCGAGCACGTTGAAGGGTCCATTGGCTCGTGGTCAAAGCTTGGACTTGTGTTTGTTGGGGAAGCGTTCCTTGCGAAGGTGTAGCCATACAAGATCTCCAATGTTGAATATCATGGGTTGCTTATTGATGTTGAGCTTGGTCGCTAGTCGTTGTACTTGGCGCTCGATGGTGTGCCTCGTATCTTTATGCAGCTTCTTGAGGTAGCTCACTCGTGCACTTGCGTCCATGTTGATGCGCTCTTGTAGTGGTAGGGGTAGAATGTCCAATGGGGACAACGGATTGAAGCTGTAGACGACCTCGAAGGGGGACTTGCCGGTAGTTGAATGTCTTGCGCGGTTGTAGGCGTACTCGGTGATGGGTAGACACACCTACCATTCCTTCATGTTCTTCTTGATCAACACGCGTAGGAGAGTGGAGAGCGTCCGGTTCATGACCTCCGTTTGGCCGTCGGTTTGAGGATGGTATGCCAACGAGAATAAAAGCTTGATTCCGAGCATGGCGCATAAGGTCCTCCAAAAGTAGCTTAGGAACTTGAGGTCACGTCCGAGATAATCGTCTTTGGCACTCCATGTAGACGCAAGATTTCCCTACAAAAAAGATTTGTAGTATGTGAAGCATCGTCTATCTCATTGCATGGGATGAAATGAGCCATCTTAGAGAATTGGTCCACAACAACAAACATAGAATCTTTGCCATTCCTAGTTCTAGGCAAACCAAGCACAAAGTCCATACTAATATCATCCCATGGGTGATACAGAATTGGAAGTGGCATATAGAGACCATGGGATTGAGCTTTAGACTTTGCTTTGCGACATGTAGAGCATCGGCTGGTGAAGTGTGAGACGTCGCGAAACATCTTGGCCAAAAGTAGTTCTTGGAGAGCGTAGCAAATGTCTTGTCGCGTCCAAAGTGTCGAATAAGTCCTCCTCCATGAGCCTCTTGCAAAAGTAACAAATGAAGAGAAGACTCGGGGATACATAGTTTGTTAGCTCTCATAAGATAATCATTTTTTATGTAATAGCCTTCCCAAGATGTATGCGTCAAACATTTGGCATATGGAATAGCAAAAGTAGTATCATGCGCATACAAGTCTTTTATGTGCTCAAATCCAATGACATTCAATTCAAGTTGGGTAACAAGCATGCATCTACGGGAAAGCGCATCCGCCACAACATTTGATATACTTGATGACATAAGGAAAAGACTCAATGAATTCACTCCACTTAGCATGATGCTTGTTCAACTTAGTTTGACCCTTAAGATATTTAAGTGTTTCATGATTCGTGTGAAGGATGAACTCATGAGGGCGGAGATAATGCTCCCAAACATGCAAGACTCTCACTAAAGCATATAGCTCTTTGTCATAGATGGTGATGAGGACATCAATACAATTGTTACACCCACAGCCCCTGCTGCTATACATACTGGACCAATTACTAGAGCTCGTGCACGCCAACTAAATTACCAGGTACTTTCGTTTCTTGGTAATGATTCTAATGTTCATGAGAATATGATGCTGCCTAAATTGGATACATTTGTTTTGCTTACAAATGAAGGGCCTAGCTTGGAGAAGGATGAACATTGGAGCAAGAACAAGCATGGAGATGATGGCATGCGCAAGGGGAACAAGAACGGAGTTACAAGTGATGATTTCAGGACTTTGAAGCCACCATAATGGGTGCATGAAGCCTTGGACGAAATATACAAGATGCCACTTCATAAATTTCGTCCCGAGGCTATTTTAGGTGCTGCGTCACCTTATTATTGGGCTAGGCCCATGTAATTTCGAAATACATAAGTATAGGCTATTTTTAGAGTCCGTATGTGTGGGGAAACAAGAGATAGGGTTGATTTCGGACCCCTCCACCAAGGGCCACGAAATTCCCCCCCTCTTCCTCCATATATACAGCCCTTAGGGCATCGTTTAGACTTTGGGATTTGTTTAGTTAAAAGTTAGCCATTGCAACTTCGTGTACTTCGTTTGTGTCCAACGACCAGACCAAGACCGCTTACGGATCCCCACCTTTATCAATACTTCATATATATTTGCAATATTCAGATTGCTTTTATCATATTCTTGCTCGTTCTTCGATTGCTTGCAGGAATAGACCTTCGTGGTCAGGTTGATCGTGCTCCGGCGTGGTCAATAACCTCAGGAGATTGGTTTAGCGATTGCTAAGGCGCAACGTCGTGCACGTTTGTAGTCGGATCATCAAAGTCGTCTCCACCAAATCGGTAGTATCATCTCATCGAAAGATCGGGACACCCCGCCTCTATCAAGTGGTATCAGAACAAGAGACGAATAAGAGTGAAAATCAGATTGTGGCAAAAGAATTTGAGCAACAAATGAAGCCTAATAATAAACCATCTAGTGTTGCTTCTGAAATTAAATTGAAAAGTGCATGTTTATTTGCCACCAAATCTGATATTGATGAGCTAGATTTCAGCAAATCTGTTTGCTATGCTTTTGTGTGCAAAGAGGCATTATTTTCATTCGAGGACGTGCCTTCCTCTTTGCCTCCTGCTGTCACTAACATTTTGCAGGAGTTCGCTGACGTCTTTCCACAAGACGTGCCACCGGGATTACCGCCTATTCGAGGGATTGAGCATCAGATTGACTTAATTCCCGGTGCTTCACTGCCAAACCGTGCACCATACCGTACCAATCCAGAGGAGACGAAGGAGATTATGCGCCAAGTACAAGAGCTTCTCGACAAAGGTTATATACGCGAATCCCTTAGTCCTTGTGCTGTTCCTATTATTCTAGTGCCGAAAAAGGATGGTACATCACGTATGTGTGTTGATTGTAGAGGCATTAATAATATTACTATTCGTTATCGTCATCCTATTCCTAGGCTAGATGATATGCTTGATGAATTGAGTGGTTCTACAATATTCTCCAAAGTTGATTTGCATAGTGGCTACCATCAAATTCGTATGAAATTGGGAGATGAATGGAAAACAGTATTTAAAACTAAGTTTGGATTATATGAGTGGTTAGTCATGCCTTTTGGGTTAACTAATGCACCTAGTACTTTCATGAGATTAATGAACGAAGTTTTACGTGCTTTCATTGGACGATTTGTGGTAGTTTACTTTGATGACATACTGATTTATAGCAGATCTTTGGAAGAACATTTGGAACATTTACGTGCTGTTTTTATTGCTCTACGTGATGCACGTTTGTTTGGTAACCTTGGGAAGTGCACCTTTTGCACCGACCGAGTATCTTTTCTTGGATATGTTGTTACTCCACAGGGAATTGAAGTTGACAAAGCCAAGATTGAAGCTATTGAGAGTTGGCCGCAGCCCAAAACGGTCACACAAGTGAGGAGTTTTCTTGGCCTCGCTGGATTCTATAGGCGTTTTGTGAGAGATTTCAGCACCATTGCTGCACCTCTCAACGAGCTTACAAAGAAGGATGTGCCTTTTGTTTGGGGTACCGCACAGGAAGAAGCCTTCACGGTATTGAAAGATAAGTTGACACATGCTCCTTTACTCCAACTTCCTGATTTTAATAAGACTTTTGAGCTTGAATGTGATGCTAGTGGAATTGGATTAGGAGGTGTGTTATTACAAGATGGCAAACCTGTTGCATACTTTTCTGAAAAATTGAGTGGGCATAGTCTGAATTATTCTACTTATGATAAAGAATTATATGCTCTTGTTCGGACTTTAGAAACATGGCAACATTATTTATGGCCCAAAGAATTTGTTATTCATTCTGATCATGAATCTTTGAAACATATTAAAAGTCAAGCTAAACTGAATCGTAGACATGCTAAATGGGTTGAATTCATTGAGACTTTCCCTTATGTCATTAAACACAAGAAGGGAAAAGAAAATGTTATTGCTGATGCATTGTCTCGTCGCTATACTATGCTTTCACAACTTGACTTCAAAATATTTGGTTTGGAGACCATCAAAGATCAATATGTGCATGATGCTGATTTTAAAGATGTAATGCAGAATTGTAAAGAAGGAAGAATGTGGAACAAGTTTGTTGTTAACGATGGATTTGTGTTTCGTGCTAACAAGCTATGCATTCCAGCTAGCTCCGTTCGTCTTTTGTTGTTGCAGGAGGCGCATGGAGGAGGATTAATGGGACACTTTGGCGTGAAAAAGACGGAGGACGTACTTGCTACACATTTCTTTTGGCCAAAGATGAGACGGGATGTTGAGCGTTTTATTGCTCGCTGCACTACATGTCAAAAAGTTAAGTCACGACTCAATCCTCATGGTTTATATATGCCTTTGCCTGTACCTAGTGTTCCTTGGGAGGATATATCTATGGACTTTGTTTTAGGTTTACCTCGAACAAAGAAGGGGAGGGATAGCATATTTGTTGTCGTGGATAGATTCTCTAAAATGGCACACTTTATACCATGTCATAAAAGCGATGATGCTGTTAATGTTGCTGATTTGTTCTTTCGTGAAATTATTCGCTTGCATGGTGTGCCAAATACTATTGTTTCAGATCGTGATACTAAATTTCTTAGCCATTTTTGGAGATGTTTATGGGCTAAGTTGGGGACTAAACTGCTTTTTAGTACTACTTGTCACCCCCAAACTGATGGACAAACTGAAGTAGTCAATAGAACGTTGTCTACTATGCTTAGGGCTGTTTTGAAGAATAATAAGAAAATGTGGGAGGAATGCTTGCCTCATATTGAATTTGCTTATAATCGTTCATTGCATTCTACTACTAAGATGTGCCCTTTTGAAGTTGTGTATGGTTTCCTACCTCGTGCACCTATTGATTTGTTGCCTCTTCCATCTTCGGAGAAGGTTAATTTTGATGCTAAACAACGTGCTGAATTGATTTTAAAAATGCATGAGTTAACTAAGGAAAACATTGAGCGCATGAATGCTAAATATAAACTTGCTGGAGATAAGGGCAGAAAACATGTTGTGTTTGCACCTGGAGATCTTGTTTGGTTACATTTGCGTAAGGATAGATTTCCTGATTTGCGCAAATCAAAGTTAATGCCACGTGCTGATGGTCCCTTTAAGGTGTTAGAGAAAATAAATGATAATGCATATAAACTTGAGCTGCCTGCAGATTTTGGGGTTAGTCCCACTTTTAACATTGCAGATTTGAAGCCTTATTTGGGTGAGGAAGATGAACTTCCGTCGAGGATGACTTCATTTCAAGAAGGGGAGGATGATGAGGACATTAATACAATTGTTACACCCACAGCCCCTGCTGCTATACATACTTGACCAATTACTAGAGCTCGTGCACGCCAACTAAATTACCAGGTACTTTCGTTTCTTGGTAATGATTCTAATGTTCATGAGAATATGATGCTGCCTAAATTGGATACATTTGTTTTGCTTACAAATGAAGGGCCTAGCTTGGAGAAGGATGAACATTGGAGCAAGAACAAACATGGAGATGATGGCATGCGCAAGGGAAACAAGAACGGAGTTACAAGTGATGATTTCAGGACTTTGAAGCCACCATAATGGGTGCATGAAGCCTTGGACGAAATATACAAGATGCCACTTCATAAATTTCGTCCCGAGGCTATTTTAGGTGCTGCGTCACCTTATTATTGGGCCAGGCCCATGTAATTTCGAAATACATAAGTATAGGCTATTTTTAGAGTCCGTATGTGTGGGGAAACAAGAGATAGGGTTGATTTCGGACCCCTCCACCAAGGGCCACGAAATTCCCCCCCTCTTCCTCCATATATACAGCCCTTAGGGCATCGTTTAGACTTTGGGTTTTGTTTAGATTAAAAGTTCGCCATAGCTGCAACTTCGCGTACTTCGTTTGTGTTCAACGACCAGACAAAGGCGTCACAGAACCCCACCTTGATCAATA
The DNA here is from genome assembly GCF_018294505.1 of Triticum aestivum. Classification (NCBI taxonomy): domain Eukaryota; kingdom Viridiplantae; phylum Streptophyta; class Magnoliopsida; order Poales; family Poaceae; genus Triticum; species Triticum aestivum. Next base: position 447,920 of record NW_025228074.1, read on the forward strand.
AAGCTTTCATCATATATTCGCAATATCCAGATTGCAATCTTAGTTTCTTGCTTGTTCTTCGTTTGCTCGCAGGAAACAGACCCTCGTGGTCAGGTTGATCGTGCTCTGGCGTGGTCAATAACCTCTCGGAGTTGGTTTAGCGATTGCTAAGGCGCGACGTCCACGCACGTTCGTAGTCGGATCGTCAAAGTCGACTGCCACCAAAGCGATATCCATCATCTCATCGAAAGACGGGACACCTTTGCATAATCTTTTTAGGGTTTTGCTTTGTTGAATTTGCGGTTGCATCGTCGTGTCTAGTTGCTGGTCTTAGAGTCTAGTCTTTTAGAGTTTCGAGTTCTGGTCATAAGTTGTCACGCCGCCGCCGCACCATCATCATCGCCCCTGCCATCTACCACCACCGCTCCGAATCCGTATCCATATACCACCACCAATCCGTGTCCATATACCACCACCGATCCATATCCATATACTACCACCGCTACCACCACCGCTGCCATATACCACCACCATATATCCACCACCAATCCGAGTTCCTTGCTTATTAGGGTTGTTTTCGAGATCCATCTAGTTTCCGATTCGTGTTTCCTTGCCGGAGTAGGTTTCGGGAAAAAAAGTCGGGTAGCCACGCTCCGTTTAGGCCCAAAATTTTTCGAAAACGCATTTTTCGAAAAAAATTCTGGCTATCCTATTTTTAGGTGTTTCTGAGTGTTTTGAGACAGGTGCCATTATAGGAAGTTTTTTTGACCCGTTTCCAGTTTTTGGGTCCGGGCAGTCAAAAAAAAAATTGGTCGAAAAAATTTCGTGCCCATCCTGTCAGTTTGATCTAAGAAGAGTTTTGAGACACTCGCCATTATAGTGATTTTTCGCAAAAAAAAAGCAGCGCAAAAAAAAGCAGCGCAAAAAAAAAGAGCGAAAAAAAAATTCAGAGTGTGTTTTTCCCTTGTTTACGTGCCGCGCCGTGATTTTGTTGGTGTTCTAGGCTCGCGTCTCTAGCACAGTCTAGCCTAGGACCAGCACAGTACCGTCGTTGAGCATTTATTCAACTTTGCATCTCTGAATTGATTATTGCTGACCCTTTTTGCTACCATACTATAAGCCTTCCCAGCTCCACATACATCTACGTCGTGTGTTTGACTCTCCCTGGTAATCGCTCTATCCAAGCTTTGAGAGTTTTTGACTACAACGGTTGCCGATCATCGCCTGCTGCTGGGTAAGAACTGGTAAGAATTTGAGATTTGCTTGACGGATTTGTGATACACCACCACCACTTCTTAGTAGTCTGTAGGATCATATTCTTGTGTGTTTCTATTGCTGCTAACCATGCCAGGATCACAAGCCGACGAGATTGACTGGGAGAATTTATCGAACAAGGAGCTTCATGATAAGTTTCAGCAAATGATGACTGAACAGGTGCAAGATGTGCTGAACAATTTTGAAGAGGCCATGGAGAAGATCACTGGCCTTGAGAAGACGTTCGAAACAAAGCTCGATAACAGATTTAATGAATTGCTCGCGCGTCTTCCACCACCACCACCCGCTGCACCTAACGCACCTCTCCAACAACAACAACAACAACGACTACCTCCACGTCGCGAAATAGACCTTCGCCGAGCGAGCCGTGTTCCTCTTGCATTTGGCCAAACTGTTGGTGCTGCTGTTGATACTTCTGTGGCTCCTGCTACTGCTGTTGCTGGTACCCAGGAGGATGATGAGTATGCGGGTGATTATGAGGATGAGGTTGATCAAAATCAGATCTACGAGCAGCCACCAGCACCACCACCAGCAGGTCGACCTCAGGTATATATTCGTAATGGTAGGCCTGCACCACCACCTCAGGTACGAGATGATGTCCATATTCCTAAACTGAAATTGAATATTCCACCATTTGAGGGTAGATATGTTCCTGATATATATCTTACTTGGGAGTTAGAAACTGAACAACGATTTACATGTTTACAATATCCTGAGGAGAGACGAGTTGCTGCTGCTGTTTGTGCTTTCACTAGTTTTGCTTGTGTATGGTGGTCTGAACATTGTAGATTATATCCTATTCCAACTACTTGGGCTGCTTTGAAAACTGCTATGCGTACTCGTTGGGTTCCACCATATTATCAACGTGAATTGCTTCAAAAATTACAGCGCTTAAGACAAGGGAAAAATTCTGTAGAAGAATATTATCAGGAATTACAAACTGGCATGATTAGATGTGGTATTGTTGAGGAGAATGAAGCTATGCTTGCACGTTTTCTGGGTGGATTAAATAGAGAGATTCAGACCATTCTAGACTATAAGGAGTATACTAATATCACTCGTTTATTCCATCTTGCTTGTAAAGCTGAACGTGAAGTGCAGGATCGACAAGCATTGGGGCGAACTAACTTTTCTGCAGGCCGACCTTCATCATGGACACCACGTGCATCTTCTACTTGATGAGGACATCAATACAATTGTTACACCCACAGCCCCTGCTGCTATACATACTGGACCAATTACTAGAGCTCGTGCACGCCAACTAAATTACCAGGTACTTTCGTTTCTTGGTAATGATTCTAATATTCATGAGAATATGATGCTGCCTAAATTGGATACATTTGTTTTGCTTACAAATGAAGGGCCTAGCTTGGAGAAGGATGAACATTGGAGCAAGAACAAGCATGGAGATGATGGCATGCGCAAGGGGAACAAGAACGGAGTTACAAGTGATGATTTCAGGACTTTGAAGCCACCATAATGGGTGCATGAAGCCTTGGACGAAATATACAAGATGCCACTTCATAAATTTCGTCCCGAGGCTATTTTAGGTGCTACGTCACCTTATTATTGGGCCAGGCCCATGTAATTTCGAAATACATAAGTATAGGCTATTTTTAGAGTCCGTATGTGTGGGGAAACAAGAGATAGGGTTGATTTCGGACCCCTCCACCAAGGGCCACGAAATTCCCCCCTCTTCCTCCATATATACAGCCCTTAGGACATCGTTTAGACTTTGGGTTTTGTTTAGATTAAAAGTTCGCCATAGCTGCAACTTCGCGTACTTCGTTTGTGTTCAACGACCAGACAAAGGCGTCACAGAACCCCACCTTGATCAATAAAGCTTTCATCTTATATTCGCAATATCCAGATTGCAATCTCAGTTTCTTGCTTGTTCTTCGTTTGCTCGCAGGAAACAGACCCTCGTGGTCAGGTTGATCGTGCTCCGGCGTGGTCAATAACCTCTCGGAGTTGGTTTAGCGATTGCTAAGGCGCGACGTCCTCGCACGTTCGTAGTCGGATCGTCAAAGTCGACTTCCACCAAAGCGAAATCCACCATCTCATCGAAAGACGGGACACCTTTGCCTCTATCATCTTCCATCTTCGGAGAAGGTTAATTTTGATGCTAAACAACGTGCTGAATTGATTTTAAAAATGCATGAGTTAACTAAGGAAAACATTGAGCGCATGAATGCTAAATATAAACTTGCTGGAGATAAGGGTAGAAAACATGTTGTGTTTGCACCTGGAGATCTTGTTTGGTTACATTTGCGTAAGGATAGATTTCCTGATTTGCGCAAATTAAAGTTAATGCCACGTGCTGATGGTCCCTTTAAGGTGTTAGAGAAAATAAATGATAATGCATATAAACTTGAGCTGCCTGCAGATTTTGGGGTTAGTCCCACTTTTAACATTGCAGATTTGAAGCCTTATTTGGGTGAGGAAGATGAACTTCCGTCGAGGATGACTTCATTTCAAGAAGGGGAGGATGATGAGGACATCAATACAATTGTTACACCCACAGCCCCTGCTGCTATACATACTGGACCAATTACTAGAGCTCGTGCACGCCAACTAAATTACCAGGTACTTTCGTTTCTTGGTAATGATTCTAATGTTCATGAGAATATGATGCTGCCTAAATTGGATACATTTGTTTTTCTTACAAATGAAGGGCCTAGCTTGGAGAAGGATGAACATTGGAGCAAGAACAAGCATGGAGATGATGGCATGCGCAAGGGGAACAAGAACGGAGTTACAAGTGATGATTTCAGGACTTTGAAGCCACCATAATGGGTGCATGAAGCCTTGGACGAAATATACAAGATGCCACTTCATAAATTTCGTCCCGAGGCTATTTTAGGTGCTGCGTCACCTTATTATTGGGCTAGGCCCATGTAATTTCGAAATACATAAGTATAGGCTATTTTTAGAGTCCGTATGTGTGGGGAAACAAGAGATAGGGTTGATTTCGGACCCCTCCACCAAGGGCCACGAAATTCCCCCCCTCTTCCTCCATATATACAGCCCTTAGGGCATCGTTTAGACTTTGGGATTTGTTTAGTTAAAAGTTAGCCATTGCAACTTCGTGTACTTCGTTTGTGTCCAACGACCAGACCAAGACCGCTTACGGATCCCCACCTTTATCAATACTTCATATATATTTGCAATATTCAGATTGCTTTTATCATATTCTTGCTCGTTCTTCGATTGCTTGCAGGAATAGACCTTCGTGGTCAGGTTGATCGTGCTCCGGCGTGGTCAATAACCTCAGGAGATTGGTTTAGCGATTGCTAAGGCGCAACGTCGTGCACGTTTGTAGTCGGATCATCAAAGTCGTCTCCACCAAATCGGTAGTATCATCTCATCGAAAGATCGGGACACCCCGCCTCTATCAGATGGGGTAGTTAAGTTACGCTCCGGAAAGTTTTACACTAAAGTAAGCTATGGGGTGCTTCTCTTGCATGAACACACCTCCTATGCCGTAACCGCTAGCATCACAATGGACCTCGAAAGGTTTACCAAAGTTGGGTAAAGCAAGCAAAGGAGCATGCGTAAGCAAATTCTTAAGCTCATTGAATGCGATATCTTGAGATGGTCCCGAAACAAATGGTGCATTTTTCTTACTCAAGGCATGTAATGGTAAAGTGATGGTGCTAAAATCCTCCACGATTCGACGATAGAAACCGGCTAAGCCAAGGAAACTTCGCACTTGCTGCAAGTTGGTTGGTTGGGGCCAAGTTTTAATAGCATTGATCTTAGATTCATCTACATGAACACCCTTAGAATACACAACGAAACCCAAGAAAACAAGCTTATCAACACCAAAAAAGGCATTTATCCATATTAGCATAAAGACACTCTTTTCTAAGAGTTTGCAAAACAGTTCTAAGATGGGTGACATGATCTTTTAGAGGTTTGCTAAACACAAGAATATCGTCAAAGTAGACCAGAACAAATACGCCAATGTAGGGGCGGAGAACAAAATGCATCACACGCATAAAGGTGTCGGGTGCTTCGGATAAGCCCATTGGCATGACCAACCATTCATACAAGCAAAACTTTGTTTTGAAAGAGTTTTTCCATTCGTCACCCTCTTGGATGCAAATTTGGTAATAGCCACTCTTAAGACCAATCTTAGAGAAAATGGTGGCTCCTCTAAGCTCATCTAATATATCATCAAGGCGTTGAATGGGGTAGCGATAATGAACTATGATACCATTGATAGGATGGCAATCGGAGCACATGTGATATGTACCATATTTCTTGGGAATAAGGTTTACCGGAACAACACATGGGCTCAAGCTTCTCGTATATGGCAGTTGTCGATTAGTTGTTATACTTACCGTTGGATCTCCTTGGTTTCCTCGGGGTTGATGCGGTATGGTGCCTTGTCAGGAAGAGGTGATCTGGGGATGAGGTTGATGCGATGTTCGATGCCTCTAAGAGGAGGTAGACCCGGAGGTAGTTCATCGGGGAATATATCTTGGAATTCCTGCAATAGAGAAGACAACACTAAAGGTAGATTGTGAGAGGTGTTATGATGAGGACATCAATACAATTATTACACCCACAGCCCCTGCTGCTATACATACTGGACCAATTACTAGAGCTCGTGCACGCCAACTAAATTACCAGGTACTTTCGTTTCTTGGTAATGATTCTAATGTTCATGAGAATATGATGCTGCCTAAATTGGATACATTTGTTTTGATTACAAATGAAGGGCCTAGCTTGGAGAAGGATGAACATTGGAGCAAGAACAAGCATGGAGATGATGGCATGCGCAAGGGGAACAAGAACGGAGTTACAAGTGATGATTTCAGGACTTTGAAGCCACCATAATGGGTGCATGAAGCCTTGGACGAAATATACAAGATGCCACTTCATAAATTTCGTCCCGAGGCTATTTTAGGTGCGGCGTCACCTTATTATTGGGCCAGGCCCATGTAATTTCGAAATACATAAGTATAGGCTATTTTTAGAGTCCGTATGTGTGGGGAAACAAGAGATAGGGTTGATTTCGGACCCCTCCACCAAGGGCCACGAAATTCCCCCCTCTTCCTCCATATATACAGCCCTTAGGGCATCGTTTAGACTTTGGGATTTGTTTAGTTAAAAGTTAGCCATTGCAACTTCGTGTGCTTCGTTTGTGTCCAACGACCAGACCAAGACCACTTTTCGGATCCCCACCATTATCAATACTTCATACATATTCGCGATATTCAGATTGCTTTTATCATATTCTTGCTTGTTCTTCGATTGCTTGCAGGAATAGACCTTCGTGGTCAGGTTGATCGTGCTCCGGCGTGGTCAATAACCTCTCGAAGTTGGTTTAGCGATTGCTAAGGCACAACGTCGTTGCACGTTTGTAGTCGGATCGTCAAAGTCGTCTCCACCAAATCGATAGTTATCATCTCATCGAAAGATCGGGACACCCCGCCTCTATCAAGTGGTATCAGATTTCCAGGTTGCTCGGTGAGATTTTACAGTTTTTCGTAGTTTAGATCGAGTCTGTCTTCATACCTATAGTCCACGAAAAAACCACAAAAAAAATTAGGGTTAGTTCATCATATCCGAACCAATCTGAGCCTTTGCATAATCTTTTTAGGGTTTTGCTTTGTTGAATTTGCGGTTGCATTGTCGTTTCTAGTTGCTGGTCTTAGAGTCTAGTCTTTTAGAGTTTCGAGTTCTGGTCATAAGTTGTCACGCCGCCGCCGCACCATCATCATCGCCCCTGCCATCTACCACCACCGCTCCGAATCCGTATCCATATACCACCACCAATCCGTGTCCATATACCACCACCGATCCATATCCATATACTACCACCGCTACCACCACCGCTGCCATATACCACCACCATATATCCACCACCAATCCGAGTTCTTTGCTTATTAGGTTTGTTTTCGGGATCCATCTAGATTCCGATTCGTGTTTCCTTGCCGGAGTAGGTTTCATAAAAAAAAAAGAGTCGGGTAGCCACGCTCCGTTTAGGCCCAAAATTTTTCGAAAACGCATTTTTTTGAAAAAAATTCTGGCTATCCTATTTTTAGGTGTTTCTGAGTGTTTTGAGACAGGTGCCATTATAGGAAGTTTTTTTTGACCCGTTTCCAGTTTTTGGGTCCGGGCAGTCGAAAAAAAAATTGGTCGAAAAAAAAATCGTGCCCATCCTGTCAGTTTGACCTAGGAAGAGTTTTGAGACACTCGCCATTATAGTGATTTTTCGCAAAAAAAAAGCAGCGCAAAAAAAAAGAGCGAATTTTTTTTTCAGAGTGTGCTTTTCCCTTGTTTACGTGCCGCGCCGTGATTTTGTTGGTGTTCTAGGCTCGCGTCTCTAGCACAGTCTAGCCTAGGACCAACACAGTACCGTCGTTGAGCGTTTATTCAACTTTGCATCTCTGAATTGATTATTGCTGACCCTTTTTGCTACCATACTATAAGCCTTCCCAGCTCCACATACATCTACGTCGTGTGTTTGACTCTCCCTGGTAATCGCTCTATCCAAGCTTTGAGAGTTTTTTGACTACAACGGTTGCCGATCACCGCCTGCTGCTGGGTAAGAACTGGTAAGAATTTGAGATTTGCTTGACGGATTTGTGATACACCACCACCACTTCTTAGTAGTCTGTAGGATCATATTCTTGTGTGTTTCTATTGCTGCTAACCATGCCAGGATCACAAGCCGACGAGATTGACTGGGAGAACTTATCGAACAAGGAGCTTCATGATAAGTTTCAGCAAATGATGACTAAACAGGTACAAGATGTGCTGAACAATTTTGAAGAGGCCATGGAGAAGATCACTGGCCTTGAGAAGACGTTCGAAACAAAGCTCGATAACAGATTTAATGAACTGCTTGCGCGTCTTCCACCACCGGCTGCACCTGTCGCACCTCTGCAACAACAACAACTACGCCCCCTTTCGAATCAGTATGGACGAGCACAGCGTGTTCCTATTGAGCCAGGACAAAATTCTGGTGCCGCTGCTACTGCTGTTGGTGCTTCTTTGGCTCCTGCTACTGCTGCTGCTGGTACCCAGGAGGATGATGAGTATGCGGGCGATTATGAGGATGAGGTTGATCAAAATCAGATCTACGAGCAGCCACCAGCACCACCACCAGCAGGTCGACCTCAGGTATATATTCGTAATGGTAGGCCTGCACCACCACCTCAGGTACGAGATGATGTCCATATTCCTAAACTGAAATTGAATATTCCACCATTTGAGGGTAGATATGTTCCTAATATATATCTTACTTGGGAATTAGAAACTAAACAACGATTTACATGTTTACAATATCCTGAGGAGAGACGAGTTGCTGCTGCTGTTTGTGCTTTCACTAGTTTTGCTTGTGTATGGTGGTCTGAACATTGTAGATTATATCCTATTCCAACTACTTGGGCTGCTTTGAAAACTGCTATGCGTACTCGTTGGGTTCCACCATATTATCAACGTGAATTGCTTCAAAAATTACAGCGCTTAAGACAAGGGAAAAATTCTGTAGAAGAATATTATCAGGAATTACAAACTGGCATGATTAGATGTGGTATTGTTGAGGAGAATGAAGCTATGCTTGCACGTTTTCTGGGTGGATTAAATAGAGAGATTCAGACCATTCTAGACTATAAGGAGTATACTAATATCACTCGTTTATTCCATCTTGCTTGTAAAGCTGAACGTGAAGTGCAGGATCGACAAGCATTGGGGCGAACTAACTTTTCTGCAGGCCGACCTTCATCATGGACACCACGTGCATCTTCTACTTGATGAGGACATCAATACAATTGTTACACCCACAGCCCCTGCTGCTATACATACTGGACCAATTACTAGAGCTCGTGCACGCCAACTAAATTACCAGGTACTTTCGTTTCTTGGTAATGATTCTAATATTCATGAGAATATGATGCTGCCTAAATTGGATACATTTGTTTTGCTTACAAATGAAGGGCCTAGCTTGGAGAAGGATGAACATTGGAGCAAGAACAAGCATGGAGATGATGGCATGCGCAAGGGGAACAAGAACGGAGTTACAAGTGATGATTTCAGGACTTTGAAGCCACCATAATGGGTGCATGAAGCCTTGGACGAAATATACAAGATGCCACTTCATAAATTTCGTCCCGAGGCTATTTTAGGTGCTACGTCACCTTATTATTGGGCCAGGCCCATGTAATTTCGAAATACATAAGTATAGGCTATTTTTAGAGTCCGTATGTGTGGGGAAACAAGAGATAGGGTTGATTTCGGATCCCTCCACCAAGGGCCACGAAATTCCCCCCCTCTTCCTCCATATATACAGCCCTTAGGGCATCGTTTAGACTTTGGGTTTTGTTTAGATTAAAAGTTCGCCATAGCTGCAACTTCGCGTGCTTCGTTTGTGTTCAACGACCAGACAAAGGCGTCACAGAACCCCACCTTGATCAATAAAGCTTTCATCTTATATTCGCAATATCCAGATTGCAATCTTAGTTTCTTGCTTGTTCTTCGTTTGCTCGCAGGAAACAGACCCTCGTGGTCAGGTTGATCGTGCTCCGGCGTGGTCAATAACCTCTCGGAGTTGGTTTATCGATTGCTAAGGCGCGACGTCCTCGCACGTTCGTAGTCGGATCGTCAAAGTCGACTTCCACCAAAGCGATATCCTTCATCTCATCGAAAGACGGGACACCCCCGCCTCTATCAAGTGGTATCAGATTTCCAGGTTGCTCGGTGAGATTTTACAGTTTTTCGTAGTTTAGATCGAGTCTGTTCTTCATACCTATAGTCCACGAAAAAGCCAAAAAAAATTAGGGTTAGTTCATCCCATCCGAACCAATCTGAGCCTTGCATAATCTTTTCTGTATTTGCTTTGTTGAATTTGCGGTTGCATCGTCGTGTTCAGTTGCTGGTCTTAGCGTCTAGTCTTTTAGAGTTTCGAGTTCTGTTCACAAGTTGTCACGCCGTCGCCGCACCATCATCATCGCCCCTGCCATCTACCACCACCGCTCCGAATCCGTATCCATATACCACCACCAATCCGCTGCCATATACCACCACCATATATCCACCACCAATCCGAGTTCCTTGCTTATTAGGTTTGTTTTCGGGATCAATCTAGATTCCATATACTACCACCGCTACCACCACCGCTGCCATATACCACCACCATATATCCACCACCAATCCGAGTTCCTTGCATATTAGGTTTGTTTTCGAGATCCATCTAGATTCCGATTCGTGTTTCCTTGCCGGAGTAGGTTTCGGAAAAAAAAAGAGTCGGGTAGCCACGCTCCGTTTAGGCCCAAAATTTTTCGAAAACGCATTTTTCGAAAAAATTTCTGGCTATCCTATTTTTAGGTGTTTCTGAGTGTTTTGAGACAGGTGCCATTATAGGAAGTTTTTTTTGACCCGTTTCCAGTTTTTGGGTCCGGGCAGTCGAAAAAAAAAATTGGTCGAAAAAATTTCGTGCCCATCCTGTCAGTTTGAGCTAGGAAGAGTTTTGAGACACTCGCCATTATAGTGATTTTTCGCAAAAAAAAAGCAGCGCAAAAAAAAAGAGCGCAAAAAAAAAGAGCGAAAAAAAAATTCAGAGTGTGCTTTTCCCTTGTTTACGTGCCGCGCCGTGATTTTGTTAGTGTTCTAGGCTCGCGTCTCTAGCACAGTCTAGCCTAGGACCAGCACAGTACCGTCGTTGAGCGTTTATTCAACTTTGCATCTCTGAATTGATTATTGCTGACCCTTTTTGCTACCATATTATAAGCCTTCCCAGCTCCACATACATCTACGTCGTGTGTTTGACTCTCCCTGGTAATCGCTCTATCCAAGCTTTGAGAGTTTTTGACTACAACGGTTGCCGATCACCGCCTGCTGCTGGGTAAGAACTGGTAAGAATTTGAGATTTGCTTGACGGATTTGTGACACCCACCACCACCACTTGTTCGTAGTCTGTAGGATCATATTCTTGTGTGTTTCTATTGCTGTTAACCATGCCAGGATCACAAGCCGACGAGATTGACTGGGAGAATTTATCGAACAAGGAGCTTCATGATAAGTTTCAGCAAATGATGACTGAACAGGTGCAAGATGTGCTGAACAATTTTGAAGAAGCCATGGAGAAGATCACTGGCTTTGAGAAGATGTTCGAAACAAAGCTCGATAACAAGTTTAATGAATTGCTCGCGCGTCTTCCACCACCACCACCCGCTGCAGCTAACGCACCTCTCCAACAACAACAACAACAACGACTACCTCCACGTCGCGAAGCAGACCTCCGCCGAGCAAGCCGTGTTCCTCTTGCGTTTGGCCAAACTGTTGGTGCTGCTGTTGATACTTCTGTGGCTCCTGCTGCTGATGCGGAGGAGGATGATTATGTGGGAGACTATGAGGATGAGGTTGATCAAAATCAACACTACGTGCAGCCACCTGTACCACCACCAGCAGGTCGACCTCAGGTATATCTTCGTAATGGTAGGCCTGCACCACCACCTCAGGTACGAGATGATGTCCATATTCCTAAACTGAAATTGAATATTCCACCATTTGAGGGTCGATATGTTCCTGATATATATCTTACTTGGGAGTTAGAAACTGAACAACGATTTACATGTTTACAATATCCTGAGGAGAGACGAGTTGCTGCTGCCGTTTGTGCTTTCACTAGTTTTGCATGTGTATGGTGGTCTGAACATTGTAGATTATATCCTATTCCAACTACTTGGGCTGCTTTGAAAACTGCTATGCGTACGCGTTGGGTTCCACCATATTATCAACGTGAATTGCTTCAAAAATTGCAGCGTTTAAGACAAGGGAAAAATTCTGTAGAAGAATATTATCAGGAATAACAAACTGGCATGATTAGATGTGGTATTGTTGAGGAGAATGAAGCTATGCTTGCACGTTTTCTAGGTGGATTAAATAGAGAGATTCAGACCATTCTAGACTATAAGGAGTATACTAATATCACTCGTTTATTCCATCTTGCTTGTAAAGCTGAACGTGAAGTGTAGGATCGACAAGCATTGGGGCGAACTAACTTTTCTGCAGGCCGACCTTCATCATGGACACCACGTGCATCTTCTACTTCAACTGCACCAGCACCTCCATCCGGTGCCACCTCCAACCGTGATACAAGAAAACAGGCACAACCACAATTATCTGCCAAGAGCGCACCTGCGGGGCCTGCACAGCGTTCTTCTTCTTCCATGGCATCAACAGGGCACACAAGTGATATTATTTGTCGTCGTTGTAAGGGAGGAGGTCATTATGCGAGAGAATGCAAATCTCCGCGTGTGATGATTGCTACCGCGGATGGTGGATATGAGTCCGCTAGTGACTATGATGAGGAGACTTTGGCTCTTATTACACGTGAAGAACATGGTGGAGATGATTCTGATCATGAGACGCAATACATGGCTCCTGAAGACGCTGACAGGTATGAATGTTTAGTTGCTCAACGTGTTTTGAGTGTGCAGGTCACACAAGCTGAGCAAAATCAGAGGCATAATTTGTTCCATACCAAGGGAGTTGTGAAGGAACGTTCTGTGCGCGTCATCATAGACGGAGGGAGCTGCAACAACTTGGCTAGCATGGAGATGGTGGAGAAGCTTTCTCTCACCACAAGACCACATCCACATCCTTACTACATCCAATGGTTCAACAACAGCGGCAAGGTTAAGGTAACACGTACTGTTCGTGTGCATTTTAGTATCTCTACATATGCTGATTATGTTGATTGTGATGTGGTACCTATGCAAGCATGTTCCTTATTACTTGGTAGACCATGGCAATTTGATAAAAATTCTGTACACCATGGTAGAAACAATCACTATACTCTTGTTCATAAGGATAAAAATATTACTTTGCTTCCTATGACCCCTGATTCCATTTTGAAAGATGATATTAATAGAGCTAATAAAGCACAACAGGAGAAGAATAAGAGTGAAAATCAGATTGTGGCAAAAGAATTTGAGCAACAAATGAAGCCAAATAATAAACCATCTAGTGTTGCTTCTGAAATTAAATTGAAAAGTGCATGTTTATTTGCCACCAAATCTGATATTGATGAGCTAGATTTCAGCAAATCTGTTTGCTATGCTTTTGTGTGCAAAGAGGCATTATTTTCATTCGAGGACGTGCCTTCCTCTTTGCCTCCTGCTGTCACTAACATTTTGCAGGAGTTCGCTGACGTTTTTCCACAAGACGTGCCACCGGGATTACCGCCTATTCGAGGGATTGAGCATCAGATCGACTTAATTCCCGGTGCTTCACTGCCAAACCGTGCACCATACCGTACCAATCCAGAGGAGACGAAGGAGATTATGCGTCAAGTACAAGAGCTTCTCGACAAAGGTTATATACGCGAATCCCTTAGTCCTTGTGTTGTTCCTATTATTCTAGTGCCGAAAAAGGATGGTACATCACGTATGTGTGTTGATTGTAGAGGCATTAATAACATTACTATTCGTTATCGTCATCCTATTCCTAGGCTAGATGATATGCTTGATGAATTGAGTGGCTCTACAATATTCTCCAAAGTTGATTTGCGTAGTGGCTACCATCAAATTCGTATGAAATTGGGAGATGAATGGAAAACAGCATTTAAAACTAAGTTTGGATTATATGAGTGGTTAGTCATGCCTTTTGGGTTAACTAATGCACCTAGTACTTTCATGAGATTAATGAACGAAGTTTTACGTGCTTTCATTGCACGATGTGTGGTAGTTTACTTTGATGACATATTGATTTATAGCAGATCTTTGGAGGAACATTTGGAACATTTACGTGCTGTTTTTATTGCTCTACGTGATGCACGTTTGTTTGGTAACCTTGGGAAGTGCACCTTTTGCACCGACCGAGTATCTTTTCTTGGCTATGTTGTTACTCCACAGGGAATTGAAGTTGATAAAGCCAAGATTGAAGCTATTGAGAGTTGGCCGCAGCCCAAAACAGTCACACAAGTGAGGAGTTTTCTTGGCCTCGCTGGATTCTATAGGCGTTTTGTGAGAGATTTCAGCACCATTGCTGCACCTCTCAACGAGCTTACAAAGAAGGATGTGCCTTTTGTTTGGGGTACCGCACAGGAAGAAGCCTTCACGGTATTGAAAGATAAGTTGACACATGCTCCTTTACTCCAACTTCCTGATTTTAATAAGACTTTTGAGCTTGAATGTGATGCTAGTGGAATTGGATTAGGAGGTGTGTTATTACAAGATGGCAAACCTGTTGCATACTTTTCTGAAAAATTGAGTGGGCCTAGTCTGAATTATTCTACTTATGATAAAGAATTATATGCTCTTGTTCGGACTTTAGAAACATGGCAACATTATTTATGGCCCAAAGAATTTGTTATACATTCGGATCATGAATCATTGAAACATATTAAAAGTCAAGCTAAACTGAATCGTAGACATGCTAAATGGGTTGAATTCATTGAGACTTTCCCTTATGTCATTAAACACAAGAAGGGAAAAGAAAATGTTATTGCTGATGCATTGTCTCGTCGCTATACTATGCTTTCACAACTTGACTTCAAAATATTTGGTTTGGAGACCATCAAAGATCAATATGTGCATGATGCTGATTTTAAAGATGTAATGCAGAATTGTAAAGAAGGAAGAATGTGGAACAAGTTTGTCGTTAACGATGGATTTGTGTTTCGTGCTAACAAGCTATGCATTCCAGCTAGCTCCGTTCGTCTTTTGTTGTTGCAGGAGGCGCATGGAGGAGGATTAATGGGACACTTTGGCGTGAAGAAGACGGAGGACGTACTTGCTACACATTTCTTTTGGCCAAAGATGAGACGGGATGTTGAGCGTTTTATTGCTCGATGCACTACATGTCAAAAAGCTAAGTCACGACTCAATCCTCATGGTTTATATATGCCTTTGCCTGTACCTAGTGTTCCTTGGGAGGATATATCTATGGACTTTGTTTTAGGTTTACCTCGAACAAAGAAGGGGAGGGATAGCATATTTGTTGTCGTGGATAGATTCTCGAAAATGGCACACTTTATACCATGTCATAAAAGCGATGATGATGATGTTAATGTTGCTGATTTGTTCTTTCGTGAAATTATTCGCTTGCATGGTGTGCCAAATACTATTGTTTCAGATCGTGATACTAAATTTCTTAGCCATTTTTGGAGATGTTTATGGGCTAAGTTGGGGACTAAACTGCTTTTTAGTACTACTTGTCACCCCCAAACTGATGGACAAACTGAAGTAGTCAATAGAACGTTGTCTACTATGCTTAGGGCTGTTTTGAAGAATAATAAGAAAATGTGGGAGGAATGCTTGCCTCATATTGAATTTGCTTATAATCGTTCATTGCATTCTACTACTAAGATGTGCCCTTTTGAAGTTGTGTATGGTTTCCTACCTCGTGCACCTATTGATTTGTTGCCTCTTCCATCTTTGGAGAAGGTTAATTTTGATGCTAAACAACGTGCTGAATTGATTTTAAAAATGCATGAGTTAACTAAGGAAAACATTGAGCGTATGAATGCTAAATATAAACTTGCTGGAGATAAGGGTAGAAAACATGTTGTGTTTGCACCTGGAGATCTTGTTTGGTTACATTTGCGTAAGGATAGATTTCCTGATTTGCGCAAATCAAAGTTAATGCCACGTGCTGATGGTCCCTTTAAGGTGTTAGAGAAAATAAATGATAATGCCTATAAACTTGAGCTGCCTGCAGATTTTGGGGTTAGTCCCACTTTTAACATTGCAGATTTGAAGCCTTATTTGGGTGAGGAAGATGAACTTCCGTCGAGGACGACTTCATTTCAAGAAGGGGAGGATGATGAGGACATCAATACAATTGTTACACCCACAGCCCCTGCTGCTATACATACTGGACCAATTACTAGAGCTCGTGCACGCCAACTAAATTACCAGGTACTTTCGTTTCTTGGTAATGATTCTAATATTCATGAGAATATGATGCTGCCTAAATTGGATACATTTGTTTTGCTTACAAATGAAGGGCCTAGCTTGGAGAAGGATGAACATTGGAGCAAGAACAAGCATGGAGATGATGGCATGCGCAAGGGGAACAAGAACGGAGTTACAAGTGATGATTTCAGGACTTTGAAGCCACCATAATGGGTGCATGAAGCCTTGGACGAAATATACAAGATGCCACTTCATAAATTTCGTCCCGAGGCTATTTTAGGTGCTACGTCACCTTATTATTGGGCCAGGCCCATGTAATTTCGAAATACATAAGTATAGGCTATTTTTAGAGTCCGTATGTGTGGGGAAACAAGAGATAGGGTTGATTTCGGATCCCTCCACCAAGGGCCACGAAATTCCCCCCCTCTTCCTCCATATATACAGCCCTTAGGGCATCGTTTAGACTTTGGGTTTTGTTTAGATTAAAAGTTCGCCATAGCTGCAACTTCGCGTGCTTCGTTTGTGTTCAACGACCAGACAAAGGCGTCACAGAACCCCACCTTGATCAATAAAGCTTTCATCTTATATTCGCAATATCCAGATTGCAATCTTAGTTTCTTGCTTGTTCTTCGTTTGCTCGCAGGAAACAGACCCTCGTGGTCAGGTTGATCGTGCTCCGGCGTGGTCAATAACCTCTCGGAGTTGGTTTATCGATTGCTAAGGCGCGACGTCCTCGCACGTTCGTAGTCGGATCGTCAAAGTCGACTTCCACCAAAGTGATATCCATCATCTCATCGAAAGACGGGACACCCCCGCCTCTATCACTACTTCAACTGCACCAGCACCTCCATCCGGTGCCACCTCCAGCCGTGATACAAGAAAACATGCACAACCACCATTATCTGCCAAGAGCGCACCTGCGGGGCCTGCACAGCGTTCTTCTTCTTCCATGGCATCAACAGGGCACACAAGTGATATTATTTGTCGTCGTTGTAAGGGAGGAGGTCATTATGCGAGGGAATGCAAATCTCCGCGTGTGATGATTGCTACCGCGGATGGTGAATATGAGTCTGCTAGTGACTATGATGAGGAGACTTTGGCTCTTATTACACGTGAAGAACATGGTGGAGATGATTCTGATCATGAGACGCAATACATGGCTCCTGAAGACGCTGACAGGTATGAATGTTTAGTTGCTCAACGTGTTTTGAGTGTGCAGATCACACAAGCTGAGCAAAATCAGAGGCACAATTTGTTCCATACCAAGGGAGTTGTGAAGGAACGTTCTGTGCGCGTCATCATAGACGATGGGAGCTGCAACAACTTGGCTAGCATGGAGATGGTGGAGAAGCTTTCTCTCACCACAAGACCACATCCACATCCTTACTACATCCAATGGTTCAACAACAGCGGCAAGGTTAAGGTAACACGTACTGTTCGTGTGCATTTTAGTATCTCTACATATGCTGATTATGTTGATTGTGATGTGGTACCTATGCAAGCATGTTCCTTATTACTTGGTAGACCATGGCAATTTGATAAAAATTCTGTACACCATGGTAGAAACAATCACTATACTCTTGTTCATAAGGATAAAAATATTACTTTGCTTCCTATGACTCCTGATTCCATTTTGAAAGATGATATTAATAGAGCTAATAAAGCAAAACATGAGACGAATAAGAGTGAAAATCAGATTGTGGCAAAAGAATTTGAGCAGCAAATGAAGCCTAATAATAAACCATCTAGTGTTGCTTCTGAAATTATATTGAAAAGTGCATGTTTATTTGCCACCAAATCTGATATTGATGAGCTAGATTTCAGCAAATCTATTTGCTATGCTTTTGTGTGCAAAGAGGCATTATTTTCATTCGAGGACGTGTCTTCCTCTTTGCCTCCTGCTGTCACTAACATTTTGTAGGAGTTCGCTGACGTCTTTCCACAAGACGTGCCACCGGGATTACCGCCTATTCGAGGGATTGAGCATCAGATTGACTTAATTCCCGGTGCTTCACTGCCAAACCGTGCACCATACCGTACCAATCCAGAGGAGACAAAGGAGATTATGCTTCAAGTACAAGAGCTTCTCGACAAAGGTTATATACGCGAATCCCTTAGTCCTTGTGCTGTTCCTATTATTCTAGTGCCGAAAAAGGATGGTACATCACGTATGTGTGTTGATTGTAGAGGCATTAATAATATTACTATTCGTTATCGTCATCCTATTTGATGAGGACATGACTACCTTGTATATGACCAAAAATATTGCATATATGCATATTTGTCAGGTGATTTCTAGTGCAAACTATTCAATAATCTATTTATGTTATCCAGAACAAAAATACTTCACACACTTTTGTGTTTTGTCTAATTGCAGGTGTATGGGACATTTGTACAATCCACATATGAAGATAAGGAAGAAAGAGATGTTTATTTTCTGTCCAAAAAGTTCTCTCACGTCACTTTTGGCCCAAGAGAAGATAGAGTCCAAGTCTCTCACGTTCTGGATTCAGATTCGGACTGCACAGACATACCTGACTCAAAACGCACACAGGTTTTTCATACGGACTCCGAATTGGGTGATTCTTTTTTTGTTGGAAACTAGATTTCGTGCACTTTCCAACCCAATTGGAATCACCTTCAAATTCGTCCGGAGCGTTGAGTTGTGGACGAAACAATCTGATGCTGCAGCAGAATCCGAGTCAAACTACAAGTCCAAAGGTGTTACATCACCTCCACTTGGGCCCATTGGCCTTGTACGACCTAGATTTAGTTTTAGGCTGCCTTGGGACGTCCTCCCACCTCCTTGGCCGCCACCCCTTGCTCCTATATAAGTAGATCCATCTAGTAGCTTTTCCTTGGGATTTGTTTAGTTAAAAGTTAGCCATTGCAACTTCGTGTACTTCGTTTGTGTCCAACGACCAGACCAAGACCGCTTACGGATCCCCATCTTTATCAAAACTTCATATATACTCGCAATATTCAGATTGCTTTTGTCATATTCTTGCTTGTTCTTCGATTGCTTGCAGGAATAGACCTTCGTGGTCAGGTTGATCGTGCTTCCGGCGTGGTCAATAACCTCAGGAGATTGGTTTAGCGATTGCTAAGGCGCAATGTCGTGCACGTTTGTAGTCGGATCGTCAAAGTCGTCTCCACCAAATCGATAGTTATCATCTCATCGAAAGATCGGGACACCCCGCCTCTATCAAGTGGTATCAGTTTTCAGGTTGCTCGGTGAGAATTTCCAGTTTTCCTAGATTAGATTTATTTTCTTACCTATTGTCCAAGAAAAAGCCACAAAAAAGAGTTATATCTATTCATCCTTGGTCCAAGCCAGTCTGAGCCTTTGCAATTTTCTTTTCATTGCTTGCATAGTTGAATTATCGGTTGCATCGTCGTGTCGAGTTGCTGGTCTTAGTGTCTAGTTCCTTTAGAGTTTTGAGTTCTGTTCACATTAGTCACGCAGCCGCTGCATCATTATCCCATCCGCTGTCCACCATCCAATCCACCAATTTCCACCACGTGCTACGCACTGTTTATTGTCATAATCATAATTGAGGTCACTCACATCTTCGCCTGATCGAATCTGCATCTTATCTAGTTTGTCTTGGAAAGAGGGAGAAAAAGAAGATAAAGAAAAAAAAGAGAGAAAAAAGGAAAGAAAAAAAAAGAAAAAGAGGGAGAAGAAAAAGAAAAAAAAAGCGTGAAAAAAAAGAGAGAAGAAAAAAAATTGGATCTATCTAGAATCAATCTCGTACCTGAATTCGGATTGGAATCTGTTTTGCGCACTGTTCAGTAAAACAGGTGTATCTTCCTCATACGAAGTCCGTTTTGGCTCCGTATGTACTCAAATTGAAGATAGCGACGAGCCGCATCTAAATAGTTGCAGTAGCTAGTTCAATATTTGACACCTCAAAATCGGCTTCTAAATAGGTCTTTTTGCCCTCCGAAGTTCGTGAACACAACTTGTTTCAATTTTTCAGGCCAGTTTTAGAATTCTTTGACTCCTCATATCAACTCGGAATTGAGTGATTCTTTTTGCATTGGAAAACTTGAGTTAGTAGCATTCTTTGAAAGAATTTATCAGAAAATTGTCTCAAACTTTTCAAGAGGAAAGTTGGAGAGAGAGTTGTTGTATATCCTGCTTGGCAGTTGTTTTTCATCATTATCTTCACTGCCGTTGTGATCTTCACTTATATCTTGCTGTCAAGAGCTACTTAGTATCCTTCATTGATGCTAGTTGTGCTACGCCGTGACCTTATTAGTGTTCTAGGCTCGCGTCTCTAGTCCGGTCTAGCCTAGGACCAGCACAGTACCGTCGTTGAGCGTTTATTCAACATTGCATCTTTGAATTGATTATTGCTAATCTTTTACTACCATATATAGCCAACCCAGCTCCACATATTTCTACACCGTGTATACGTATGCTCCCCTGGCAATCGCTTTACTCAATATTCGGAGTTACTTGACACTGCTGGTTGCCGATCACCGCCTGCTGCATGGTAAGAACTTGTAAGACATTGATATTTGCTTTGCTGTGAGCGTTTTACCACCACATCATAGTAGTTATAGGAACATTATTTTGGGTTTTGTTTCTTGTTCTACTAATCATGACAGGATCCAGAGTCAATTCATGGGCTTTGTCGATCGCGGGAGACGTGCCACCACCTTTGCAAATACCACAACCGTCACGAGAGGTGCACAAACATCCAAATGCACATGATCAGGTTAATGTATCTATACCACCATTTAATGGCCATTTTAAACCTGCTTTATATATTGAATGGGAGTTCGACATAAAAAATATATTTGCTTCCCATAATTTCAATGAACATAAAAAGGTTAAGGTTGCGGTTGGTTCTTTTACTGGTTATGCTTTGGTTTGGTGGAGTGAATATTGTCGGTTACACCCTGATTATATACCTACTACTTGGGATGATTTGAAACTTGCCATGCGACATACTTTCGTCCCTGCTTATTATACTCGTGACATGATTAAGAAGCTGCAACACTTAAAACAAGGTAGTGAAACTGTAACAAAATATTATGATGATTTACAAACTACCTTGTTGCATTCCTCTTTAGAAGAAAGTGAATATGATTTTATGGATAGATTTTGGGGAGGATTAAACCGTGATATTCAAGAGATACTAATTCATGAAGAGTGTTATCCTATGGACCATTTGTTTCATCTTGCTTGCAAAGCTGAACAGGAAATAAAACGACGTGTTGGCCACGAGGAGAACAAGCGCATGGTGCACATTCCAAGAGTTGATATGATTGTTCCTTCAACTACTAGGCATACTATGACAACCACATCCGTTGTTGTCAGGACTACATCACCTCCACCATGTGACACATCACCCCCGAGAGTGGCTACATCATCTGAGTTGATCATAAGAGGTAATGACAAAGGTACTGATCTTCCATCTCTACATGAGAATGATGAATGCCTTGTCAATTTGAATGCACCATCTGATGAGCTACCCACTACTTTGATCACACCACCTATTTTAGAGGACTACGTTGATAATTTGACTTTGCCATGTGATCAAACAACTGAAATACCAACAATTTTGAGTGCACCCATTGAATTAACTATTGATGCAAAAGAACCAATGTTTAATCATTTTGATATGACCTCTAATCTTGGTGATGATTCTGTGTTGAATGACTTATTGCATGTTTGCTTATTTAAGCATGTTGTAGCATGTAAATTTGATGCAAGTAAGGTTTATTCACCAATGTTGGAATGGTTTAATGATGAACATTGTCAATCTTTTGAAATGAATAAGAGCTTCACTTATATGTGCAAACTGAGTTGCAATATTTTCATGCCTTCTACTTCTTGTGCTAATTTTTTGGCTTTAGATATTAGGAACTATGCAAGTTACTCATCTATTCATGTGTCATATATGCAAAAATCAAGGGAAGTAAAAATGAATGACATATACATATACAACATGTACACCTTGTCTCTTTTGTTAGCCACATTTCAGATTAAGCAACGCCGAGGACGGCTTTATTTTCAAGAAGGGGAGGATGATGAGGACATGACTACCTTGGATATGACCAAAAATATTGCATATATGCATATTTGTCAGGTGATTTCTAGTGCAAACTATTCAATAATCTATTTATGTTATCCAGAACAAAAATACTTCACACACTTTTGTGTTTTGTCTAATTGCAGGTGTATGGGACATTTGTACAATCCACATATGAAGATAAGGAAGAAAGAGATGTTTATTTGCTGTCCAAAAAGTTCTCTCACGTCACTTTTTGCCCAAGAGAAGATAGAGTCCAAGTCTCTCACGTTCTGGATTCAGATTCGGACTGCACAGACATACCTGACTCAAAACGCACACAGGTTTTTCATACGGACTCCGAATTGGGTGATTCTTTTTTTGTTGGAAACTAGATTTCGTGCAGTTTCCAACCCAATTGGAATCACCTTCAAATTCGTCCGGAGCATTGAGTTGTGGACGAAACAATCTGATGCTGCAGCAGAATCCGAGTCAAACTACAAGTCCAAAGGTGTTACATCACCTCCACTTGGGCCCATTGGCCTTGTACGACCTAGATTTAGTTTTAGGCTGCCTTGGGACGTCCTCCCACCTCCTTGGCCACCACCCCTTGCTCCTATATAAGTAGATCCATCTAGTAGCTTTTCCTTGGGATTTGTTTAGTTAAAAGTTAGCCATTGCAACTTCGTGTACTTCGTTTGTGTCCAACGACCAGACCAAGACCGCTTACGGATCCCCATCTTTATCAAAACTTCATATATACTCGCAATATTCAGATTGCTTTTGTCATATTCTTGCTTGTTCTTCGATTGCTTGCAGGAATAGACCTTCGTGGTCAGGTTGATCGTGCTTCCGGCGTGGTCAATAACCTCAGGAGATTGGTTTAGCGATTGCTAAGGCGCAACGTCGTGCACGTTTGTAGTCGGATCGTCAAAGTCGTCTCCACCAAATCGATAGTTATCATCTCATCGAAAGATCGGGACACCCCGCCTCTATCAAGTGGTATCAGTTTTCAGGTTGCTCGGTGAGAATTTCCAGTTTTTTGTTGTTGCAGGAGGCGCATGGAGGAGGATTAATGGGACACTTTGGCGTGAAGAAGACGGAGGACGTACTTGCTACACATTTCTTTTGGCCAAAGATGAGACGGGATGTTGAGCGTTTTATTGCTCGATGCACTACATGTCAAAAAGCTAAGTCACGACTCAATCCTCATGGTTTATATATGCCTTTGCCTGTACCTAGTGTTCCTTGGGAGGATATATCTATGGACTTTGTTTTAGGTTTACCTCAAACAAAGAAGGGGAGGGATAGCATATTTGTTGTCGTGGATAGATTCTCGAAAATGGCACACTTTATACCATGTCATAAAAGCGATGATGCTGTTAATGTTGCTGATTTGTTCTTTCGTGAAATTATTCGCTTGCATGGTGTGCCAAATACTATTGTTTCAGATCGTGATACTAAATTTCTTAGCCACTTTTGGAGATGTTTATGGGCTAAGTTTTGGACTAAACTGCTTTTTAGTACTACTTGTCACCCCCAAACTGATGGACAAACTGAAGTAGTCAATAGAACGTTGTCTACTATGCTTAGGGCTGTTTTGAAGAATAATAAGAAAATGTGGGAGGAATGCTTGCCTCATATTGAATTTGCTTATAATCGTTCATTGCATTCTACTACTAAGATGTGCCCTTTTGAAGTTGTGTATGGTTTCCTACCTCGTGCACCTATTGATTTGTTGCCTCTTCCATCTTCGGAGAAGGTTAATTTTGATGCTAAACAACGTGCTGAATTGATTTTAAAAATGCATGAGTTAACTAAGGAAAACATTGAGCGAATGAATGCTAAATATAAACTTGCTGGAGATAAGGGTAGAAAACATGTTGTGTTTGCACCTGGAGATCTTGTTTGGTTACATTTGCGTAAGGATAGATTTCCTGATTTGCGAAAATCAAAGCTAATGCCACGTGCTGATGGTCCCTTTAAGGTGTTAGAGAAAATAAATGATAATGCATATAAACTTGAGCTGCCTGCAGATTTTGGGGTTAGTCCCACTTTTAACATTGCAGATTTGAAGCCTTATTTGGGTGAGGAAGATGAGTTTCCGTCGAGGACGACTTCATTTCAAGAAGGGGAGGATGATGAGGACATCAATACCATTGTTACACCCACAGCCCCTACTGCTACATATACGGGACCAATTACTAGAGCTCGCGCACGCCAATTAAATTATCAGGTACTTTCGTTTCTTGGTAATGATTCTAATGTTCATGAGAATATGATGCTGCCTAAATTGGATACATTTGTTTTGCTTACAAATGAAGGGCCTAGCTTGGAGAAGGATGAACATTGGAGCAAGAACAAGCATGGAGATGATGCCATGCGCAAGGGGAACAAGAACGGAGTTAAGTGATGATTTCAGGACTTTGAAGCCACCATAATGGGTGCATGAAGCCATGGACGAAATATACAAGATGCCACTTCATAAATTTCGTCCCGAGGCTATTTTAGGTGCTGCGTCACCTTATTATTGGGCCAGGCCCATGTAATTTCGAAATACATAAGTATAGGCTATTTTTAGAGTCCGTATGTGTGGGGAAACAAGAGATAGGGTTGATTTCGGACCCCTCCACCAAGGGCCACGAGATTCCCCCCTCTTCCTCCATATATACAGCCCTTAGGGCATCGTTTAGACTTTGGGTTTTGTTTAGATTAAAAGTTCGCCATAGCTGCAACTTCGCGTACTTCGTTTGTGTTCAACGACCAGACAAAGGCGTCACAGAACCCCACCTTGATCAATAAAGCTTTCATCTTATATTCGCAATATCCAGATTGCAATCTTAGTTTCTTGCTTGTTCTTCGTTTGCTCGCAGGAAACAGACCCTCGTGGTCAGGTTGATCGTGCTCCGGCGTGGTCAATAACCTCTCGGAGTTGGTTTAGCGATTGCTAAGGCGCGACGTCCTCGCACGTTCGTAGTCGGATCGTCAAAGTCGACTTCCACCAAAGCGATATCCATCATCTCATCGAAAGACGGGACACCTTTGCCTCTATCAAGTGGTATCAGATTTCCAGGTTGCTCGATGAGATTTTACAGTTTTTCGTAGTTTAGATCGAGTCTGTTCTTCATACCTATAGTCCACGAAAAAGCCAAAAAAAAATTAGGGTTAGTTCATCCCATCCGAACCAATCTGAGCCTTGCATAATCTTTTCTGTATTTGCTTTGTTGAATTTGCGGTTGCATCGTCGTGTCCAGTTGCTGGTCTTAGCGTCTAGTCTTTTAGAGTTTCGAGTTCTGTTCACAGGCTGTCACGTCGCCGCTGGCATATATCAGCACCGCATCATCATCGTCGCTGTTGCCATATACCACCACCACATATTCACCGCCAATCCGAATCCATATACGCCACCACATATCCGCCGCCATCACGCCAATCCGAGTTCACCTGCAACATATATCCGCCACCTGTCCGTGTTTCACCAGATTCATCTCCGCCACCAGTTCGAGTTCCACCAGATTCATCTCCGCCACTAGTCCTAGTCCGAGTCCAGTAATTGTTGCATTGTTCTCGATTTCCAGATCACGCGATACTCCGAGTCGTGAGAGAGAAGGACTCCCCAACTTCCGAGCCATCCGCAGAAGAAAAATAGTTCCAATTTCAAAAAAAAACTAAGTCTAGAAAATTCTGGCTAGGCAGTTTTTAGACCATTTGTAGACTTTTTCGAAAAAAAATTGTTGGGGCGCAAAAAAAAAGTGGAAAAAAAGTGCAAAAAAAAAGAAAAAAAAAATTCAGAGTGTGCTCCTCCCTTGTTTACGTGCCGCGCCGTGATTTTGTTGGTGTTCTAGGCTCGCGTCTCTAGCACAGTCTAGCCTAGGACCAGCACAGTACCGTCGTGGAGCGTTTATTCAACTTTGCATCTCTGAATTGATTATTGCTGACCCTTTTTGCTACCATATTATAAGCCTTCCCAGCTCCACATACATCTACGTCGTGCGTTTGACTCTCCCTGGTAATCGCTCGATCCAAGCTTTGAGAGTTTTGACTACAATGGTTGCCGATCACCGCCTGTTGCTGGGTAAGAACTGGTAAGAATTTGAGTTTTGCTTGACGGATTTGTGACACCCACCACCACCACTTGTTCGTAGTCTGTAGGATCATATTCTTGTGTGTTTCTATTGCTGCTAACCATGCCAGGATCACAAGCCGACGAGATTGACTGGGAGAATTTATCGAACAAGGAGCTTCATGATAAGTTTCAGCAAATGATGACTGAACAGGTGCAAGATGTGCTGAACAATTTTGAAGAGGCCATGGAGAAGATCACTGGCCTTGAGAAGACGTTCGAAACAAAGCTCGATAACAAGTTTAATGAATTGCTCGCGCGTCTTCCACCACCACCACCCGCTGCACCTAACGCACCTCTCCAACAACAACAACAACGACTACCTCCACATCGCGAAACAGACCTTCGCCGAGCGAGCCGTGTTTGATGAGGACATCAATACAATTGTTACACCCACAGCCCCTGCTGCTATACATACTGGACCAATTACTAGAGCTCGTGCACGCCAACTAAATTACCAGGTACTTTCGTTTCTTGGTAATGATTCTAATGTTCATGAGAATATGATGCTGCCTAAATTGGATACATTTGTTTTGCTTACAAATGAAGGGCCTAGCTTGGAGAAGGATGAACATTGGAGCAAGAACAAGCATGGAGATGATGGCATGCACAAGGGGAACAAGAACGGAGTTACAAGTGATGATTTCAGGACTTTGAAGCCACCATAATGGGTGCATGAAGCCTTGGACGAAATATACAAGATGCCACTTCATAAATTTCGTCCCGAGGCTATTTTAGGTGCTGCGTCACCTTATTATTGGGCCAGGCCCATGTAATTTCGAAATACATAAGTATAGGCTATTTTTAGAGTACGTATGTGTGGGGAAACAAGAGATAGGGTTGATTTCGGACCCCTCCACCAAGGGCCATGAAATTCCCCCCTCTTCCTCCATATATACAGCCCTTAGGGCATCGTTTAGACTTTGGGTTTTGTTTAGATTAAAAGTTCGCCATAGCTGCAACTTCGCGTACTTCGTTTGTGTTCAACGACCAGACAAAGGCGTCACAGAACCCCACCTTGATCAATAAAGCTTTCATCTTATATTCGCAATATCCAGATTGCAATCTCAGTTTCTTGCTTGTTCTTCGTTTGCTCGCAGGAAACAGACCCTCGTGGTCAGGTTGATCGTGCTCCGGCGTGGTCAATAACCTCTTGGAGTTGGTTTAGCGATTGCTAAGGCGCGACGTCCTCGCACGTTCGTAGTCGGATCGTCAAAGTCGACTGCCACCAAAGCGATATCCATCATCTCATCGAAAGATGGGACACCTTTGCCTCTATCAAGTGGTATCAGATTTCCAGGTTGCTCGGTGAGATTTTACAGTTTTTCGTAGTTTAGATCGAGTCTGTTCTTCATACCTACAGTCCACGAAAAAGCCACAAAAAAATTAGGGTTAGTTCATCATATCCGAACCAATCTGAGCCTTTGCATACTCTTTTTAGGGTTTTGCTTTGTTGAATTTGCGGTTGCATCGTCGTGTCTAGTTGCTGGTCTTAGAGTCTAGTCTTTTAGAGTTTCGAGTTCTGGTCATAAGTTGTCACGCCGCCGCCGCACCATCATCATCGCCCCTGCCATCTACCACCACCGCTTATCCGCCACCGCTCCGAATCCGTATCCATATACCACCACCAATCCGTGTCCATATACCACCACCGATCCATATCCATATACTACCACCACTACCACCACCGCTGCCATATACCACCACCATATATCCACCACCAATCCGAGTTCCTTGCATATTAGGTTTGTTTTCGGGATCCATCTAATTTCCGGTTCGTGTTTCCTTGTCTGAGTAGGTTTCGGATTCCAGCAATGTTTTGCCGTCCGTAGAAGAGGTTGGTTTCCAAAAAAAAAGAGTCCGGAAACCACCCTCCGTTTAGGCCCAAAATTTTCGGAAAACGCACTTGACAAAAAATTTTCTGGCTATCCTATTTTTAGGTGTTTCTAAGCGTATTGAGACAGTCGCCGTTATAGAAAGTTTTTTTTGACCCGTTTCCAGTTTTTGGGTCTGGGCAGTCAAAAAAAAATTTGGTCACAAAAATTTCATGCCCATCCTGTCAGTTTGACCTGGGAAGAGTTTTGAGACACTCGCCATTATAGTGATTTTTCGCAAAAAAAAAGAGAGAGCAACGCAAAAAAAAGCAGCGCAAAAAAAAAGAGAGCGAAAAAAAAAATTCGAGAGTGTGCTTTTCCCTTGTTTACGTGCAGCGCCGTGATTTTGTTAGTGTTCTAGGCTCGCGTCTCTAGCACGGTCTAGCCTAGGACCAGCACAGTACCGTCGTTGAGCGTTTATTCAACTTTGCATCTCTGAATTGATTATTGCTGACCCTTTTTGTTACCATATTATAAGCCTTCCCAGCTCCACATACATCTACGTCGTGCGTTTGACTTTCCCTGGTAATCGCTCTATCCAAGCTTTGAGAAGTTTTGACTACAACGGTTGCCGATCACCACCTGCTGCTGGGTAAGAACTGGTAAGAATTTGAGGTTTGCTTGACGGGTTTGTGATACACCACCACAACTTCTTAGTAGTCTGTAGGATCATATTCTTGTGTGTTTCTATTGCTGCTAACCATGCCAGGATCACAAGCCAACGAGATTGACTGGGAGGACTTATCGAACAAGGAGCTTCATGATAAGTTTCAGCAAATGATGACTGAACAGGTGCAAGATGTGCTGAACAATTTTGAAGAGGGGCATGGAGAAGATTACTGGCCTTGAGAAGACGTTCGAAACAAAGCTCGATAACAGATTTAATGAACTGCTTGCGCGTCTTCCACCACCGGCTGCACCTGTCGCACCTCTGCAACAACAACAACTACGCCCCCTTCCGAATCAGTATGGACGAGCACAACATGTTCCTATTGAGCCAGGACAAAATTCTGGTGCCGCTGCTACTGCTGTTGGTGCTTCTTTGGCTCCTGCTACTGCTGCTGCTGGTACCCAGGAGGATGATGATTATGTGGGAGATTATGAGGATGAGGTTGATCAAAATCCGAACTACGTGCAGCCACCAGCACCACCACCACCAGGTCGACCTCAGGTATATATTCGTAATGGTAGGCCTGCACCACCACCTCATGTACGAGATGATGTCCATATTCCTAAACTGAAATTGAATATTCCACCATTTGAGGGTAGATATGTTCCTGATATATATCTTACTTGGGAGTTAGAAACTGAACAACGTTTTACATGTTTAAAATATCCCGAGGAGAGACGGGTTGCTGCTGCTGTTTGTGCTTTCACTAGTTTTGCATGTGTTTGGTGGTCTGAACATTGTAGATTATATCCTATTCCAACTACTTGGGCTGCTTTGAAAACCGCTATGCGTACGCGTTGGGTTCCACCATATTATCAACGTGAATTGCTTCAAAAATTGCAGCGTTTAAGACAAGGAAAAAATTCTGTAGAAGAATATTATCAGGAATTACAAACTGGCATGATTCGATGTGGTATTGTTGAGGAGAATGAAGCTATGCTTGCATGTTTTCTGGGTGGATTAAATAGAGAGATCAGACCATTCTAGACTATAAGGAGTATACTAATATCACTCGTTTATTCCATCTTGCTTGTAAAGCTGAACGTGAAGTGCAGGATCGACAAGCATTGGCGCGAACTAACTTTTCTGCAGGCCGACCTTCCTCATGGACGCCGCGTGCATCTTCTACTTCAACTGCACTAGCACCTCAATCAGGTGCCTCCTACAGCCGTGGTACAAGAAAACAGGAACAACCACCATTATCTGCCAAGAGCGCACCTGCCGGGCCTGCACAGAGTTCTTCTTCTTCCAGGGCATCAACAGGGCACACAAGTGATATTATTTGTCGTCGTTGTAAGGGAGGAGGTCATTATGCGAGAGAATGCAAATCTCCGCGTGTGATGATTGCTACCGCGGACGGTGGATATGAGTCCGCTAGTGACTATGATGAGGAGACATTGGCTCTTATTACACGTGAAGAACATGGTGGGGATGATTCTGATCATGAGACGCAATACATGGCTCCTGAAGACGCTGACAGGTATGAACGTTTAGTTGCTCAACGTGTTTTGAGTGTGCAGGTCACACAAGCTGAGCAAAATCAGAGGCACAATTTGTTCCATACCAAGGGAGTTGTGAAGGAACGTTCTGTGCGCGTCATAATAGACGGAGGGAGCTGCAACAACTTGTCTAGCATGGAGATGGTGGAGAAGCTTTCTCTCACCACAAGACCACATCCACATCCTTACTACATCCAATGGTTCAACAACAGCGGCAAGGTTAAGGTAACACGTACTGTTCGTGTGCATTTTAGTATCTCTACATATGCTGATTATGTTGATTGTGATGTGGTACCTATGCAAGCATGTTCCTTATTACTTGGTAGATCATGGCAATTTGATAAAAATTCTGTACACCATGGTAGAAACAATCACTATACTCTTGTTCATAAGGATAAAAATATTACTTTGCTTCCTATGACTCCTGATTCCATTTTGAAAGATGATATTAATAGAGCTAATAAAGCA
>NW_025228075.1:0-39721 GCF_018294505.1 Triticum aestivum
ACAATTTCAAAAGGGCACATCTTAGTAGTAGAATGCAATGAACGATTATAAGCAAACTCAATATGAGGCAAGCAGTCTTCCCACATTTTCTTATTATTCTTCAAAACAGCCCTAAGCATAGTAGACAATGTTCTATTGACTACTTCAGTTTGTCCATCAGTTTGGGGGTGACAAGTAGTACTAAAAAGCAGTTTAGTCCCCAACTTAGCCCATAAACATCTCCAAAAGTGGCTAAGAAATTTAGTATCACGATCTGAAACAATAGTATTTGGCACACCATGCAAGCGAATAATTTCACGAAAGAACAAATCAGCAACATTAACAGCATCATCGCTTTTATGACATGGTATAAAGTGCGCCATTTTCGAGAATCTATCCACGACAACAAATATGCTATCCCTCCCCTTCTTTGTTCGAGGTAAACCTAAAACAAAGTCCATATATATATCCTCCCAAGGAACACTAGGTACAGGCAAAGGCATATATAAACCATGAGGATTGAGTCGTGACTTAGCTTTTTGACATGTAGTGCAGCGAGCAACAAAACGCTCAACATCCCGTCTCATCTTTGGCCAAAAGAAATGTGTAGCAAGTACGTCCTCCGTCTTCTTCACGCCAAAGTGTCCCTTTAATCCTCCTCCATGCGCCTCCTGCAACAACAAAAGACGAAGAGAGCTAGCTGGAATGCATAGCTTGTTAGCACGGAACACAAATCCATCATTAACGACAAACTTGTTCCAGGTTCTTCCTTCTTTACAATTCTGCAATACATCTTTAAAATCAGCATCATGCACATATTGATCTTTGATGGTCTCCAAACCAAATATTTTGAAGTCAAGTTGTGAAAGCATAGTATAGCGACGAGACAATGCATCAGCAATAACATTTTCTTTACCCTTCTTGTGTTTAATGACATAAGGGAAAGTTTCAATGAATTCAACCCATTTAGCATGTCTACGATTCAGTTTAGCTTGACTTTTAATATGTTTCAAAGATTCATGATCAGAATGTATAACAAATTCTTTGGGCCATAAATAATGTTGCCATGTTTCTAAAGTCCGAACAAGAGCATATAGTTCTTTATCATAAGTAGAATAATTCAGACGAGGCCCACTCAATTTTTCAGAAAAGTATGCAACAGGTTTGCCATCTTGTAATAACACACCTCCTAATCCAATGCCACTAGCATCACATTCAAGCTCAAAAGTCTTACTAAAATCAGGAAGTTGGAGTAAAGGAGCATGTGTCAACTTATCTTTCAATACCGTGAAGGCTTCTTCCTGTGCGGTACCCCAAACAAAAGGCACATCCTTCTTTGTAAGCTCGTTGAGAGGTGCAGCAATGGTGCTAAAATCTCTCACAAAACGCCTATAGAAACCAGCGAGTCCAAGAAAACTCCGCACTTGTGTGACCGTTTTGGGCTGCGGCCAACTCTCAATAGCTTCAATCTTGGCTTTATCAACTTCAATTCCCTGTGGAGTAACAACATAGCCAAGAAAAGATACTCGGTCGGTGCAAAAGGTGCACTTCCCAAGGTTACCAAACAAACGTGCATCACGTAGAGCAAGAAAAACAGCACGTAAATGTTCCAAATGTTCTTCCAAAGATTTGCTATAAATCAGTATATCATCAAAATAGACCACCACAAATCGTCCAATGAAAGCACGTAAAACTTCGTTCATTAGTCTCATGAAAGTACTAGGTGCATTAGTTAACCCAAAAGGCATGACTAACCACTCATATAAACCAAACTTAGTTTTAAATGCAGTTTTCCATTCATCTCCCAATTTCATACGAATTTGATGGTATCCACTACGCAAATCAACTTTGGAGAATATTGTAGAGCCACTCAATTCATCAAGCATATCATCGAGCCTAGGAATAGGATGACGATAACGAATAGTAATATTATTAATGCCTCTACAATCAACACACATACGCGACGTACCATCCTTTTTAGGCACGAGTATAATAGGAACAGCACAAGGACTAAGAGATTCGCGTATATAACCTTTGTCGAGCAGCTCCTGTACTTGACGCATAATCTCCTTCGTCTCCTCTGGATTGGTACGGTATGGTGCACGGTTGGGTAGCGATGCACCGGGAATTAAGTCAATTTGATGCTCAATCCCTCGAATAGGTGGTAATCCCGGTGGCACGTCTTGTGGGAAGACGTCAGCGAACTCCTGCAAAATGTGAGTGACAGCAGGGGGAAAAGAGGAAGGCACGTCCTCGAATGAAAATAATGCCTCTTTGCACACAAAAGCATAGCAAACAGATTTGCTGAAATCTAGTTCATCAATATCAGATTTTGTGGCAAGCAAACATGCACTTTTCAATTTAATTTCAGAAACAACACTAGATGGTTTATTATTAGGTTTCATTTGTTGCTCAAATTCCTTTGCCACAATCTGATTTTCACTCTTATTTTTCTCCTGTTTTGCTTTATTAGCTCTATTAATGTCATCTTTCAAAATGGAATCAGGAGTCATAGGAAGCAAAGTAATATTTTTATCCTTATGAACAAGAGTATACTGATTGTTTCTACCATGGTGTACAGAATTTTTATCAAATTGCCATGGTCTACCTAGTAATAAGGAACATGCTTGCATGGGTACCACATCACAATCAACATAATCAGCATATGTAGAGATACTAAAATGCACACGAACAGTACGTGTTACCTTAACCTTGCCGCTGTCGTTGAACCATTGGATGTAGTAAGGATGTGGATGTGGTCTTGTGGTGAGAGATAGCTTCTCCACCATCTCCATGCTAGCCAAGTTGTTACAGCTCCCTCCATCTATGATGACGCGAACAGAACGTTCCTTCACAACTCCCTTTGTATGGAACAAATTATGCCTCTGATTTTGCTCTGCTTGTGTGACCTGCACACTCAAAACACGTTGAGCAACTAAACATTCATACCTGTCAGCGTCTTCAGGAGCCATGTATTGCGTCTCATTTTCAGAATCATCTCCACCATGTTCTTCACGTGTAATAAGAGCCAAAGTCTCCTCATCATAGTCACTAGCGGACTCATACCCACCATCCTCAGTAGCAATCATGACACGCTGAGATTTGCATTCTCTCGCAAAATGTCCTCTTCCCTTACAACGACGACAAATAATATCACTTGTGTGCCCTGTCGATGCCATGGAAGAAGAAGAGCTCTGCACAGGCCCGGCAGGTGTGCTCTTGCCAGAGAGTGGTGGTTGTGCCTGCTTTCTTGTATCACGGCTGGAGGTGGCACCTGATGGAGGTGATGGTGAAGTGGAAGTAGAAGATGCACGCGGTATGAAGAACAGACTCGATCTAAACTACGAAAAAACTGTAAAATCTCACCGAGCAACCTGGAAATCTGATACCACTTGATAGAGGCAAAGGTGTCCCGTCTTTCGGTGAGATGATGAATATCGCTTTGATGGAAGTCGACTTTGACGATCCGACTACGAACGTGCGAGGACGTCGCGCCTTAGCAATCGCTAAACCAACTCCGAGAGGTTATCGACCACGCCGGAGCACGATCAACCTGACCACGAGGGTCTGTTTCCTGCGAGCAAACGAAGAACAGGCAAGAAACTGAGATTGCAATCTGGATATTGCGAATATAAGATGAAAGCTTTATTGATCAAGGTGGGGTTCTGTGACGCCTTTGTCTGGTCGCTGAACACAAACGAAGTACGCGAAGTTGCAGCTATGGTGAACTTTTAATCTAAACAAAACCCAAAGTCTAAACGACGCCCTAAGGGCTGTATATATGGAGGAAGAGGGGGGGGAATTTCGTGGCCCTTGAGGAAGGGGTCCGAAACCAACCCTATCTCTTGTTTCCCCACACATACGGACTCTAAAAACAGCCTATACTTATGTATTTCGAAATTACATGGGCCTGGCCCAATAATAAGGTGACGCAGCACCTAGAATAGCCTCTGGACGAAAGTTATGAAGTAGCATCTTGTATATTTCGTCCAAGGCTTCATGCACGCATTATGGTGGCTTCAACGTCCTGAAATCATCACTTGTAACTCCGTTCTTGTTCCCCATGCGCATGCCATCATCTCCATGCTTGTTCTTGCTCCAATGTTCATCCTTCTCAAAGCTAGGCCCTTCATTTGTAAGCAAAACAAATGTATCCAATTTAGGCAGCATCATATTCTCATGAACATTAGAATCATTAGCAAGAAACGAAAGTACCTGGTAATTTAATTGGCGTGCGCGAGCTCTAGTAATTGGTCCAGTATGTATAGCAGCAGGGCCTGTGGGTGTAATAATTGTATTGATGTCCTCATCACTCGCTGGTTTCTATAGGCGTTTTGTGAGAGATTTTAGCACCATTGCTGCACCTCTCAACGAGCTTACAAAGAAGGATGTGCCTTTTGTTTGGGGTACCGCACAGGAAGAAGCCTTCACGGTATTGAAAGATAAATTGACACATGCTCCTTTACTCCAACTTCCTGATTTTAATAAGACTTTTGAGCTTGAATGTGATGCTAGTGGCATTGGATTAGGAGGTGTGTTATTACAAGATGGCAAACCTGTTGCATACTTTTCTGAAAAATTGAGTGGGCCTAGTCTGAATTATTCTACTTATGATAAAGAACTATATGCTCTTGTTCGGACTTTAGAAACATGGCAACATTATTTATGGCCCAAAGAATTTGTTATACATTCTGATCATGAATCTTTGAAACATATTAAAAGTCAAGCTAAACTGAATCGTAGACATGCTAAATGGGTTGAATTCATTGAAACTTTCCCTTATGTCATTAAACACAAGAAGGGTAAAGAAAATGTTATTGCTGATGCATTGTCTCGTCGCTATACTATGCTTTCACAACTTGACTTCAAAATATTTGGTTTGTAGACCATCAAAGATCAATATGTGCATGATGCTGATTTTAAAGATGTATTGCAGAATTGTAAAGAAGGAAGAACCTGGAACAAGTTTGTCGTTAATGATGGATTTGTGTTCCGTGCTAACAAGCTATGCATTCCAGCTAGCTCTCTTCGTCTTTTGTTGTTGCAGGAGGCGCATGGAGGAGGATTAATGGGACACTTTGGCGTGAAGAAGACGGAGGACGTACTTGCTACACATTTCTTTTGGCCAAAGATGAGACGGGATGTTGAGCGTTTTGTTGCTCGCTGCACTACATGTCAAAAAGCTAAGTCACGACTCAATCCTCATGGTTTATATATGCCTTTGCCTGTACCTAGTGTTCCTTGGGAGGATATATCTATGGACTTTGTTTTAGGTTTACCTCGAACAAAGAAGGGGAGGGATAGAATATTTGTTGTCGTGGATAGATTCTCGAAAATGGCACACTTTATACCATGTCATAAAAGCGATGATGCTGTTAATGTTGTTGATTTGTTCTTTCGTGAAATTATTCGCTTGCATGGTGTGCCAAATACTATTGTTTCCGATCGTGATACTAAATTTCTTAGCCACTTTTGGAGATGTTTATGGGCTAAGTTGGGGACTAAACTGCTTTTTAGTACTACTTGTCACCCCCAAACTAATGGACAAACTGAAGTAGTCAATAGAACATTGTCTACTATGCTTAGGGCTGTTTTGAAGAATAATAAGAAAATGTGGGAAGAATGCTTGCCTCATATTGAGTTTGCTTATAATCGTTCATTGCATTCTACTACTAAGATGTGCCCTTTTGAAATTGTGTATGGTTTCCTACCTCGTGCACCTATTGATTTGTTGCCTCTTCCATCTTCGGAGAAGGTTAATTTTGATGCTAAACAACGTGCTGAATTGATCTTAAAAATGCATGAGTTAACTAAGGAAAACATTGAGCGTATGAATGCTAAATATAAACTTGCTGGAGATAAGGGTAGAAAACATGTTGTGTTTGCACCTGGAGATCTTGTTTGGTTACATTTGCGTAAGGATAGATTTCCTGATTTGCGCAAATCAAAGCTAATGCCACGTGCTGATGGTCCTTTTAAGGTGTTAGAGAAAATAAGATAATGCATATAAACTTGAGCTGCCTGCAGATTTTGGGGTTAGTCCCACTTTTAATATTGCAGATTTGAAGCCTTATTTGGGTGAGGAAGATGAGCTTCCGTCGAGGACGACTTCATTTCAAGAAGGGGAGGATGATGAGGACATCAATACAATTATTACACCCACAGGCCCTGCTGCTATACATACTGGACCAATTACTAGAGCTCGCGCACGCCAATTAAATTACCAGGTACTTTCGTTTCTTGCTAATGATTCTAATGTTCATGAGAATATGATGCTGCCTAAATTGGATACATTTGTTTTGCTTACAAATGAAGGGCCTAGCTTTGAGAAGGATGAACATTGGAGCAAGAACAAGCATGGAGATGATGGCATGCGCATGGGGAACAAGAACGGAGTTACAAGTGATGATTTCAGGACGTTGAAGCCACCATAATGCGTGCATGAAGCCTTGGACGAAATATACAAGATGCTACTTCATAACTTTCGTCCAGAGGCTATTCTAGGTGCTGCGTCACCTTATTATTGGGCCAGGTCCATGTAATTTCGAAATACATAAGTATAGGCTGTTTTTAGAGTCCGTATGTGTGGGGAAACAAGAGATAGGGTTGGTTTCGGACCCCTTCCTCAAGGGCCACGAAATTCCCCCCCTCTTCCTCCATATATACAGCCCTTAGGGCATCGTTTAGACTTTGGGTTTTGTTTAGATTAAAAGTTCGCCATAGCTGCAACTTCGCGTACTTCGTTTGTGTTCAGCGACCAGACAAAGGCGTCACAGAACCCCACCTTGATCAATAAAGCTTTCATCTTATATTCGCAATATCCAGATTGCAATCTCAGTTTCTTGCCTGTTCTTCGTTTGCTCGCAGGAAACAGACCCTCGTGGTCAGGTTGATCGTGCTCCGGCGTGGTCGATAACCTCTCGGAGTTGGTTTAGCGATTGCTAAGGCGCGACGTCCTCGCACGTTCGTAGTCGGATCGTCAAAGTCGACTTCCATCAAAGCGATATTCATCATCTCATCGAAAGACGGGACACCTTTGCCTCTATCAATCATGGACACCGCGTGCATCTTCTACTTCCACTTCACCATCACCTCCATCAGGTGCCACCTCCAGCCGTGATACAAGAAAGCAGGCACAACCACCACTCTCTGCCAAGAGCACACCTGCCGGGCCTGTGCAGAGCTCTTCTTCTTCCATGGCATCGATAGGGCACACAAGTGATATTATTTGTCGTCGTTGTAAGGGAAGAGGACATTTTGCGAGAGAATGCAAATCTCAGCGTGTCATGATTGCTACTGAGGATGGTGGGTATGAGTCCGCTAGTGACTATGATGAGGAGACTTTGGCTCTTATTACACGTGAAGAACATGGTGGAGATGATTCTGAAAATGAGACGCAATACATGGCTCCTGAAGACGCTGACAGGTATGAATGTTTAGTTGCTCAACGTGTTTTGAGTGTGCAGGTCACACAAGCAGAGCAAAATCAGAGGCATAATTTGTTCCATACAAAGGGAGTTGTGAAGGAACGTTCTGTTCGCGTCATCATAGATGGAGGGAGCTGTAACAACTTGGCTAGCATGGAGATGGTGGAGAAGCTATCTCTCACCACAAGACCACATCCACATCCTTACTACATCCAATGGTTCAACGACAGCGGCAAGGTTAAGGTAACACGTACTGTTCGTGTGCATTTTAGTATCTCTACATATGCTGATTATGTTGATTGTGATGTGGTACCCATGCAAGCATGTTCCTTATTACTAGGTAGACCATGGCAATTTGATAAAAATTCTGTACACCATGGTAGAAACAATCAGTATACTCTTGTTCATAAGGATAAAAATATTACTTTGCTTCCTATGACTCCTGATTCCATTTTGAAAGATGACATTAATAGAGCTAATAAAGCAAAACAGGAGAAAAATAAGAGTGAAAATCAGATTGTGGCAAAGGAATTTGAGCAACAAATGAAACCTAATAATAAACCATCTAGTGTTGTTTCTGAAATTAAATTGAAAAGTGCATGTTTGCTTGCCACAAAATCTGATATTGATGAACTAGATTTCAGCAAATCTGTTTGCTATGCTTTTGTGTGCAAAGAGGCATTATTTTCATTCGAGGACGTGCCTTCCTCTTTTCCCCCTGCTGTCACTCACATTTTGCAGGAGTTCGCTGACGTCTTCCCACAAGACGTGCCACCGGGATTACCACCTATTCGAGGGATTGAGCATCAAATTGACTTAATTCCCGGTGCATCGCTACCCAACCGTGCACCATACCGTACCAATCCAGAGGAGACGAAGGAGATTATGCGTCAAGTACAGGAGCTGCTCGACAAAGGTTATATACGCGAATCTCTTAGTCCTTGTGCTGTTCCTATTATACTCGTGCCTAAAAAGGATGGTACGTCGCGTATGTGTGTTGATTGTAGAGGCATTAATAATATTACTATTCGTTATCGTCATCCTATTCCTAGGCTCGATGATATGCTTGATGAATTGAGTGGCTCTACAATATTCTCCAAAGTTGATTTGCGTAGTGGATACCATCAAATTCGTATGAAATTGGGAGATGAATGGAAAACTGCATTTAAAACTAAGTTTGGTTTATATGAATGGTTAGTCATGCCTTTTGGGTTAACTAATGCACCTAGTACTTTCATGAGACTAATGAACGAAGTTTTACGTGCTTTCATTGGACGATTTGTGGTAGTCTATTTTGATGATATACTGATTTATAGCAAATCTTTGGAAGAACATTTGGAACATTTACGTGCTGTTTTTATTGCTCTACGTGATGCACGTTTGTTTGGTAACCTTGGGAAGTGCACCTTTTGCACCGACCGAGTATCTTTTCTTGGCTATGTTGTTACTCCACAGGGAATTGAAGTTGATAAAGCCAAGATTGAAGCTATTGAGAGTTGGCCGCAGCCCAAAACGGTCACACAAGTGCGGAGTTTTCTTGGACTCGCTGGTTTCTATAGGCGTTTTGTGAGAGATTTTAGCACCATTGCTGCACCTCTCAACGAGCTTACAAAGAAGGATGTGCCTTTTGTTTGGGGTACCGCACAGGAAGAAGCCTTCACGGTATTGAAAGATAAGTTGACACATGCTCCTTTACTCCAACTTCCTGATTTGAATAAGACTTCTTGATAGAGGCAAAGGTGTCCCGTCTTTCGATGAGATGATGGATATCGCTTTGGTGGAAGTCGACTTTGACGATCCGACTACGAACGTGCGAGGACGTCGCGCCTTAGCAATCGCTAAACCAACTCCGAGAGGTTATCGACCACGCCGGAGCACGATCAACCTGACCACGAGGGTCTGTTTCCTGCGAGCAAACGAAGAACAAGCAAGAAACTGAGATTGCAATCTGGATATTGCGAATATAAGATGAAAGCTTTATTGATCAAGGTGGAGTTCTGTGACGCCTTTGTCTGGTCGCTGAACACAAACGAAGTACGCGAAGTTGCAGCTATGGCGAACTTTTAATCTAAACAAAACCCAAAGTCTAAACGACGCCCTAAGGGCTGTATATATGGAGGAAGAGGGGGGGAATTTCGTGGCCCTTGAGGAAGGGGTCCGAAACCAACCCTATCTCTTGTTTCCCCACACATACGGACTCTAAAAATAGCCTATACTTATGTATTTCGAAATTACATGGGCCTGGCCCAATAATAAGGTGACGCAGCACCTAGAATAGCCTCTGGACGAAAGTTATGAAGTAGCATCTTGTATATTTCGTCCAAGGCTTCATGCACGCATTATGGTGGCTTCAACGTCCTGAAATCATCACTTGTAACTCCGTTCTTGTTCCCCATGCGCATGCCATCATCTCCATGCTTGTTCTTGCTCCAATGTTCATCCTTCTCAAAGCTAGGCCCTTCATTTGTAAGCAAAACAAATGTATCCAATTTAGGCAGCATCATATTCTCATGAACATTAGAATCATTAGCAAGAAACGAAAGTACCTGGTAATTTAATTGGCGTGCGCGAGCTCTAGTAATTGGTCCAGTATGTATAGCAGCAGGGACTGTGGGTGTAATAATTGTATTGATGTCCTCATCACAAGAAGGGTAAAGAAAATGTTATTGCTGATGCATTGTCTCGTCGCTATACTATGCTTTCACAACTTGACTTCAAAATATTTGGTTTGGAGACCATCAAAGATCAATATGTGCATGATGCTGATTTTAAAGATGTATTGCAGAATTGTAAAGAAGGAAGAACCTGGAACAAGTTTGTCGTTAATGATGGATTTGTGTTCCGTGCTAACAAGCTATGCATTCCAGCTAGCTCTCTTCGTCTTTTGTTGTTGCAGGAGGCGCATGGCGGAGGATTAATGGGACACTTTGGCGTGAAGAAGACAGAGGACGTACTTGCTACACATTTCTTTTGGCCAAAGATGAGACGGGATGTTGAGCGTTTTGTTGCTCGCTGCACTACATGTCAAAAAGCTAAGTCACGACTCCATCCTCATGGTTTATATATGCCTTTGCCTGTACCTAGTGTTCCTTGGGAGGATATATCTATGGACTTTGTTTTAGGTTTACCTCGAACAAAGAAGGGGAGGGATAGCATATTTGTTGTCGTGGATAGATTCTCGAAAATGGCACACTTTATACCATGTCATAAAAGCGATGATGTTGTTAATGTTGCTGATTTGTTCTTTCGTGAAATTATTCGCTTGCATGGTGTGCCAAATACTATTGTTTCCGATCGTGATACTAAATTTCTTAGCCACTTTTGGAGATGTTTATGGGCTAAGTTGGGGAC
The DNA here is from genome assembly GCF_018294505.1 of Triticum aestivum. Taxonomy (NCBI): domain Eukaryota; kingdom Viridiplantae; phylum Streptophyta; class Magnoliopsida; order Poales; family Poaceae; genus Triticum; species Triticum aestivum. Next base: position 10,758 of record NW_025228075.1, read on the forward strand.
TAAACTGCTTTTTAGTACTACTTGTCACCCCCAAACTGATGGACAAACTGAAGTAGTCAATAGAACATTGTCTACTATGCTTAGGGCTGTTTTGAAGAATAATAAGAAAATGTGGGAAGAATGCTTGCCTCATATTGAGTTTGCTTATAATCGTTCATTGCATTCTAATACTAAGATGTGCCCTTTTGAAATTGTGTATGGTTTCCTACCTCGTGCACCTATTGATTTGTTGCCTCTTCCATCTTCGGAGAAGGTTAATTTTGATGCTAAACAACGTGCTGAATTGATCTTAAAAATGCATGAGTTAACTAAGGAAAACATTGAGCGTATGAATGCTAAATATAAACTTGCTGGAGATAAGGGTAGAAAACATGTTGTGTTTGCACCTGGAGATCTTGTTTGGTTACATTTGCGTAAGGATAGATTTCCTGATTTGCGCAAATCAAAGCTAATGCCACGTGCTGATGGTCCTTTTAAGGTGTTAGAGAAAATAAATGATAATGCATATAAACTTGAGCTGCCTGCAGATTTTGGGGTTAGTCCCACTTTTAACATTGCAGATTTGAAGCCTTATTTGGGTGAGGAAGATGAGCTTCCGTCGAGTACGACTTCATTTCAAGAAGGGGAGGATGATGAGGACATCAATACCATTGTTACACCCACAGCCCCTGCTGCTATACATACTGGACCAATTACTAGAGCTCGCGCACGCCAATTAAATTACCAGGTACTTTCGTTTCTTGGTAATGATTCTAATATTCATGAGAATATGATGCTGCCTAAATTGGATACATTTGTTTTGCTTACAAATGAAGGGCCTAGCTTTGAGAAGGATGAACATTGGAGCAAGAACAAGCATGGAGATGATGGCATGCGCATGGGGAACAAGAACGGAGTTACAAGTGATGATTTCAAGACGTTGAAGCCACCATAATGCGTGCATGAAACCTTGGACGAAATATACAAGATGCTACTTCATAACTTTCGTCCAGAGGCTATTCTAGGTGCTGCGTCACCTTATTATTGGGCCAGGCCCATGTAATTTCGAAATACATCAGTATAGGCTGTTTTTAGAGTCCGTATGTGTGGGGAAACAAGAGATAGGGTTGGTTTCGGACCCCTTCCTCAAGGGCCACGAAATTCCCCCCTCTTCCTCCATATATACAGCCCTTAGGGCGTCGTTTAGACTTTGGGTTTTGTTTAGATTAAAAGTTCGCCATAGCTGCAACTTCGCGTACTTCATTTGTGTTCAGCGACCAGACAAAGGCGTCACAGAACTCCACCTTGATCAATAAAGCTTTCATCTTATATTCGCAATATCCAGATTGCAATCTCAGTTTCTTGCTTGTTCTTCGTTTGCTCGCAGGAAACAGACCCTCGTGGTCAGGTTGATCGTGCTCCGGCGTGGTCGATAACCTCTCGGAGTTGGTTTAGCGATTGCTAAGGCGCGACGTCCTCGCACGTTCGTAGTCGGATCGTCAAAGTCGACTTCCACCAAAGCGATATCCATCATCTCATCGAAAGACGGGACACCTTTGCCTCTATCAATGGGTGATGCAACCAAGCAAGTAATCATAGTGATCAAGTCAAGCAAGCTAGTAGTGCGAAGATGCAACGTACTAGAGGTAATCATGGCAATCATGTCATGTGTGCAAATAGTGGGCATGAATAATTCACATGACATATCACAAGCATGAAAACAAGATATGGGAAAAATAGCATCAATGTATTGGCGAGAGGCCATATGTGAATAGCAATGGGACATCATGACTCTCCCAACACAACAATCATCAATAGCATGAGGTACAAGGAAAACATGGTAATAGCAACAAGTATCTCCACCAAGCATGCAAATACACATAGAAGTAGCATAATGGTGTATCATGGGTAAATGCAAGCAAGGGTCACAATTGCATGGCAAAGGCATAGAAGCAAGCATAACATGCAAAGTGAACACGATAGAATGGGCATAAGGTGATAAGTGATATATAGCCCAAAGCCGTGTGAGAGCCAAGTAGAAGAGATGCGCGTAGTCCTTGCGCGAAGGGAATGGTGGGTATGATAATCCACGGGATCCCAAATTGTCGTTGCTCTCAAGAGCTCGTTTCGTCAACTCTTGGGATTGAGAGGTTGACGAGTATACATGAGTACCTACACAAAACAAAGGCAAAGGAAAAATTATGTGTGCGTGGTAGATGTACACATCATCCATCATGATGCATAGGTGCTTGTGTTGGTTAGCACAAAATATCCAATGCTCAAATAAATGAGATGCGTGATATAGAAACATGTCATCCATCATGAGAGGTTTGTTATTATGTATAGCATAATGGAGACTCAAATTGTGTAATGCATCACTAGTGATATCTAGAGCATTGTTATTCATGGAATGCATATGGTGCAAGCAATTATGGGAATCATGCAAAGTATGGAATGCATCAAAATCTCCTAATATGTATGAGGAAACTATGGGGGTCTCCTCATGAGCATTAACGGAAACATCACATGGAGAATATTGACAACATCCAAAACAAAGCATATTTGGAACAATGTGATCATGGCATGGCATAGTAGATGAATTGCGTAAATCATGTAAAGGAAGCATGGCAATATCATCACATGAAAAACAAAAGCCAATGACCATCATTTCGTCATCTATGCCATAAGTGCAAATGGGATTTATCTTAATGGGGCATGCATAGTTACTATGTTCAGATTGAGATGATGTAATATGGGATATCTCACTCATAGCATATGACAAGTTCAATGGATTGTTAAAAATGAAGTGACCAATAGAATTTTCACAAGATATCCTATGGAGCATAGCGTCACAACTAGGCAACTCAACATGCTCATCACCATATTCATCATAAATTGGGAAGTCATGACATGAAGAAGTCGCACTAGCATGAAGCATGGCAATAGGTGGATCAACATCATGCAAGCAATCATTGGTGAGATAGTCCACTAGTGGGACAAGAGAAGCACCATCACCTATGTTACCTTTGGAGCATCGCTGATGTGTTGTAGGTGAGGTGTCGAAGATCCACTCGTAGTCATCTTCATCTTGATGGAACCATGTGGGGGGTGCATCATCGTCCACCATGGCCATCGTCGTCTCCATTGGAGGTATGTACTCGTCGAGGATAGGCATGTCGTCATGTAGGAGACCTAGCACCAAAGAAAACACACTCGGAGTAGAGGTTAAGTCGTTAGAAATCATAGTGGTCTCACGTGCCGTGTCAACTACCTCACTCACTAAGTGTTGTGGCTCACTCACTCCCGGTAAGATGCTCTCACTCATATGGTTGGTGGAGTCACTCAAATGGCACTCAACCTCACATAGGATGTGTGGCATGCTCTCAAGTGTGGGGCTAGTGGTGGTGATAGAGGCAAAGGTGTCCCGATCTTTCGATGAGATGATAACTATCGATTTGGTGGAGACGACTTTGACGATCCGACTACAAACGTGCACGACGTTGCGCCTTATCAATCGCTAAACCAATCTCCTGAGGTTACTGACGATGCCGGAAGCACGATCAGCCTGACCACGAAGGTCTATTCCTGCAAGCAATCGAAGAACGAGCAAGAATATGATAATGCAATCTGAATATTGCGAATATATATGAAGTATTGATAGTGGTGGGGATCCGTAAGTGGTCTTGGTCTGGTCGTTGGACACAAACGAAGTACACGAAGTTGCAATGGCTAACTTTTAACTAAACAAATCCCAAGGAAAAAGCTAGTAGATGGATCTACTTATATAGGAGCAAGGGGTGGCGGCCAAGGAGGTGGGAGGACGTCCCAAGGCAGCCTAAAACCAACCCTAGGTCGTACAAGGCTCATGGGCCCAAGTGGAGGTGATGCAACACCTTTGGACTTGTAGTTTGACTCGGATTCTGGTGCAACATCGGATTGTTTCGACCATAACTCAATGCTCCGGACGAATTTAAAGGTGAATCCAATTGGGTTGGAAAGAGCACGAAATCTAGTTTCCAACAAAAAAAGAATCACCCAATTCGGAGTCCGTATGAAAAAGTTGTTGGCGTTTTGAGTCAGGTATGTCTGTGCAGTCCGAATCTGAATCCAGAACGTGAGAGACTTGGACTCTATCTTCTCTTGGCCCAAAAGTGACGTGAGAGGACTTTTTGAACAGAACCTAAACTTCTCCTTTTGCCTTATCTTCATATGTGGATTGTACAAATGTCCCATACACCTGCAATTAGACAAAACACAAAAGTGTGTGAAGTATTTTTTGTTCTGGATAACATAAATAGATTATTGAATAGTTTGCACTAGAAATCACCTGACAAATATGCATGTATGCAATATTTTTGGTCGTATCCAAGGTAGTCATGTCCTCATCATCCTCCCCTTCTTGAAAACAAAGCCGTCCTCGGCGTTGCTTAATCTGAAATGTGGCTAACAAAAGAGACAAGGTGTACATGTTGTATATGTATATGTCATCCATTTTTACTTCCCGTGGATTTTGCACATATGACACATGTATACATGAGTAACTTTCATAGTTAATAAAATATAAAGCCAAAATATTATCACAAGAAGTAGAAGGCATGAAAGTATTGCAACTCAGTTTGCACATATAAGTGAAGCTCTTATTCATATGAAAAGATTGACAATATTCATCATTAAACCATCCCAACATTGATGAACCATCACCAAGATTAGAGGTCATATCAAAATGATTAAACATTGGCACAATTATTTTCAAACATGTTTGATCCAAATCTGATTTATTCCCTGATTCACTTGATTCTTTTGCATCGATAGTTAATTCAATGGGCTCACTCAAAATTGTTTGATCACATGGCAAAGTCAAATCATCAACATAGTCCTCTAAGGTAGCTGGTGTGATCAAAGTAGTGGGTAGCTCACCGCATGGTGCACTTAAATTGACAAGACATTCATCATACTCATGTGGAAGTGGAAGATTAGTACCTTTGTCATTACCTCTTATGATCAACTCAGATGAGGTAGGCACTCTCGGTGATGATGTGTCACATGGTGGAGGTGATGTAGTCCTCACAACAACGGATGTGGTTGTCATAGTATGCTTAGTAGTTGAAGGGACAACCGTATCAACTCTTGGAATGTGCATCTCGCGCTTGTTCTCCTTGTGTGCAACACGTCGTTTTATTTCCTGTTCAGCTTTGCAAGCAAGATGAAACAAATGGTCCATAGGATAACACTCTTCATGTATTAGTATCTCCTGAATGTCACGATTTAATCCTCCCCAAAATCTATCCATAAAATCTTCTTCACTTTCTTCTAAAGAGGAATGCAGCAAGGTAGTTTGTAAAGTATCATAATATTTCGTTACGGTGTCACTACCTTGTTTTAAATGTTGCAACTTTGTAATCATGTCGCGAGTATAATAAGCGGGAACGAATGTATGTCGCATGGCAAGTTTCAAATCATCCCAAGTAGTAGGTATATCATTAGGGTGTAACCGACAATATTCACTCCACCAAACTACAGCATAACCAGTGAAAGAACCAACCGCAACCTTAACATTTTTACGTACATCAAAATTATTGGAAGCAAATATATTATTTAGGTCAAACTCCCATTCAATATATAAAGCAGGTCTAAAACGGCCATTAAATGGTGGTATAGAAACATTAACCTGATCATGTGCATTTGGATGTTTGTGCACCTCTCGTGACGGTTGTGGTATTTGCATAGGTGATGGCATATCTCCCACGATCGACAAACCCCATGAATTGACTCTAGATCCTGTCATGATTAGTAGAAACAAGAAACAAAATTCAAGAATAATGTTCCTATGAACTACTAGGATGTGGTGGTAAAGTGCTCACAGTAAAGCAAATATCAATATCTTACAAGTTCTTACCAAGCAGCAGGTGGTGACAGGCAACCAGCGGTGTCAAATAACTCCAAAGATTGAGTAAAGCGATTGCCAGGGGAACGTACGTATACACGGTGTAGAAATATGTGGAGCTGGGTTGGCTATATATGGTAGCAAAATATTAGCAATAATCAATTCAGAGATGCAATGTTGAATAAACGCTCAACGACGGTACTGTGCTGGTCCTAGGCTAGACCGGACTAGAGACGCGAGCCTAGAACACTAATGAGGTCACAGCGTAGCACAACTAGCATCAATGAAGGATACTAAGTAGCTCTGGACAGCAAGATATAAGTGAAGATCACAACGGCAGTAAAGATAATGATGAAAAACAACTGCCAAGCAGGATATACAGCAACTCTCTCCAACTTTCCTCTTGAAAAGTTTGTGCCAATTTTCTGATAATTTTTTTTCAAAGAATGCTACTAACTCAAGCTTTCCAATGCAAAAAGAATCACTCAATTCCGAGTTGATACGAGGAGTCAAAGAATTCTGAAACTGGCTTGAAAAACTGGAATAAGCTGTGTCCGCGAACTTCGGAGGGCAAAAAGACCTATTTAGAAGACGATTTTGAGGTGTCAAATATTGAACTAGTCTCTGCAACTATTTAGATGCGGCTCGTCGCTAGCTCTCATTTGAGTACTCGCGGAGTCAAAACGGACTTCGTATGAGGAAGTTATGCCTGTTTTACTAAACAGTGCACAAAACAGATTCCAATCCGAATTCAACTACGAGATCGAGTCTAGATAGATCCGAATTTTGTTTTTTTCTTCTCTTTTTTTTCCTCACACTTTTTTTTCTTTCTCTTTTTTTTGACTTCTTTTTCTTTCTTTTTTCTCTCTTTTTTTTCTCTGTCTTTTTTTTCTCTCCCTCTTTCCAAGACAAACTAGATAAGATGCAGATTGGATCAAGCGAAGATGTGAACGACCTCAACTATGATTGTGACAATGAACTATGGGTAGCACGTGGTGGAATTTGATGGATGGTGTGGTGGACAGCAGAAGGGATAACGATGCAGCGGCGACGTGACTAATGTGAACAGAACTCGAAACTCTAAACGAACTAGACCCTAAGACCAGCAACTCGACACGACGATGCAACCGATAATTCAATAATGCAAGCAATGAATAGAAAATTGCAAAGGCTCAGACTGGCTTGGACAAAAGGATGAATAGATCTAACTTTTTTGTGGCTTTTTCTTGGACAATAGGTAAGAAAATAAATCTAATCTAGGAGAAACTGGAAATTCTCACCGAGCAACCTGAAAACTGATACCACTTGATAGAGGCGAGGGTGTCCCGATCTTTCGATGAGATGATAACTATCGATTTGGTGGAGACGACTTTGACGATCCGACTACAAACGTGCACGACGTTGCGCCTTATCAATCGCTAAACCAATCTCCTGAGGTTACTGACGATGCCGGAAGCACGATCAGCCTGACCACGAAGGTCTATTCCTGCAAGCAATCGAAGAACGAGCAAGAATATGATAATGCAATCTGAATATTGCGAATATATATGAAGTATTGATAGTGGTGGGGATCCGTAAGTGGTCTTGGTCTGGTCGTTGGACACAAACGAAGTACACGAAGTTGCAATGGCTAACTTTTAACTAAACAAATCCCAAGGAAAAAGCTACTAGATGGATCTACTTATATAGGAGCAAGGGGTGGCGGTCAAGGAGGTGGGAGGACGTCCCAAGGCAGCCTAAAACCAACCCTAGGTCGTACAAGGCTCATGGGCCCAAGTGGAGGTGATGCAACACCTTTGGACTTGTAGTTTGACTCGGATTCTGGTGCAATGTCAGATTGTTTCGACCATAACTCAATGCTCCGGACGAATTTAAAGGTGAATCCAATTGGGTTGGAAAGAGCACGAAATCTAGTTTCCAACAAAAAAAGAATCACCCAATTCGGAGTCCGTATGAAAAAGTTGTTGGCGTTTTGAGTCAGGTATGTCTGTGCAGTCCGAATTTGAATCCAGAACGTGAGAGACTTGGACTCTATCTTCTCTTGGCCCAAAAGTGACGTGAGAGGACTTTTTGAACAGAACCTAAACTTCTCCTTTTGCCTTATCTTCATATGTGGATTGTACAAATGTCCCATACACCTGCAATTAGACAAAACACAAAAGTGTGTGAAGTATTTTTGTTCTGGATAACATAAATAGATTATTGAATAGTTTGCACTAGAAATCACCTGACAAATATGCATGTATGCCATATTTTTGGTCGTATCCAAGGTAGTCATGTCCTCATCATCCTCCCCTTCTTGAAAACAAAGCCGTCCTCGGCGTTGCTTAATCTGAAATGTGGCTAACAAAAGAGACAAGGTGTACATGTTGTATATGTATATGTCATCCATTTTTACTTCCCGTGGATTTTGCACATATGACACATGTATACATGAGTAACTTTCATAGTTAATAAAATATAAAGCCAAAATATTATCACAAGAAGTAGAAGGCATGAAAGTATTGCAACTCAGTTTGCACATATAAGTGAAGCTCTTATTCATATGAAAAGATTGACAATATTCATCATTAAACCATCCCAACATTGATGAACCATCACCAAGATTAGAGGTCATATCAAAATGATTAAACATTGGCACAATTATTTTCAAACATATTTGATCCAAATCTGATTTATTCCCTGATTCACTTGATTCTTTTGCATCGATAGTTAATTCAATGGGCTCACTCAAAATTGTTTGATCACATGGCAAAGTCAAACCATCAACATAGTCCTCTAAGGTAGCTGGTGTGATCAAAGTAGTGGGTAGCTCACCGCATGGTGCACTTAAATTGACAAGACATTCATCATACTCATGTGGAAGTGGAAGATTAGTACCTTTGTCATTACCTCTTATGATCAACTCAGATGAGGTAGGCACTCTCGGTGATGATGTGTCACATGGTGGAGGTGATGTAGTCCTCACAAGAACGGATGTGGTTGTCATAGTATGCTTAGTAGTTGAAGGGACAACCGTATCAACTCTTGGAATGTGCATCTCGCACTTGTTCTCCTTGTGCGCAACACGTCGTTTTATTTCCTGTTCAGCTTTGCAAGCAAGATGAAACAAATGGTCCATAGAATAACACTCTTCATGTATTAGTATCTCCTGAATGTCACGATTTAATCCTCCCCAAAATCTATCCATAAAATCTTCTTCACTTTCTTCTAAAGAGGAATGCAGCAAGGTAGTTTGTAAAGTATCATAATATTTCGTTACGGTGTCACTACCTTGTTTTAAATGTTGCAACTTTGTAATCATGTCACGAGTATAATAAGCGGGAACGAATGTATGTCGCATGGCAAGTTTCAAATCATCCCAAGTAGTAGGTATATCATTAGGGTGTAACCGACAATATTCACTCCACCAAACTACAGCATAACCAGTGAAAGAACCAACCGCAACCTTAACTTTTTTACGTACATCAAAATTATTGGAAGCAAATATATTATTTAGGTCAAACTCCCATTCAATATATAAAGCAGGTCTAAAACGGCCATTAAATGGTGGTATAGAAACATTAACCTGATCATGTGCATTTGGATGTTTGTGCACCTCTCGTGACGGTTGTGGTATTTGCATAGGTGATGGCACATCTCCCACGATCGAAAAACCCCATGAATTGACTCTAGATCCTGTCATGATTAGTAGAAACAAGAAACAAAATTCAAGAATAATGTTCCTATGAACTACTAGGATGTGGTGGTAAAGCGCTCACAGTAAAGCAAATATCAATATCTTACAAGTTCTTACCAAGCAGCAGGTGGTGACAGGCAACCAGCGGTGTCAAATAACTCCAAAGATTGAGTAAAGCGATTGCCAGGGGAACGTACGTATACACGGTGTAGAAATATGTGGAGCTGGGTTGGCTATATATGGTAGCAAAATATTAGCAATAATCAATTCAGAGATGCAATGTTGAATAAACGCTCAACGACGGTACTGTGCTGGTCCTAGGCTAGACCGGACTAGAGACGCGAGCCTAGAACACTAATGAGGTCACGGCGTAGCACAACTAGCATCAATGAAGGATACTAAGTAGCTCTGGACAGCAAGATATAAGTGAAGATCACAACGGCAGTAAAGATAATGATGAAAAACAACTGCCAAGCAGGATATACAACAACTCTCTCCAACTTTCCTCTTGAAAAGTTTGTGCCAATTTTCTGATAATTTTTTTCAAAGAATGCTACTAACTCAAGCTTTCCAATGCAAAAAGAATCACTCAATTCCGAGTTGATATGAGGAGTCAAAGAATTCTGAAACTGGCTTGAAAAACTGGAATAAGCTGTGTCCGCGAACTTCGGAGGGCAAAAAGACCTATTTAGAAGACGATTTTGAGGTGTCAAATATTGAAGTAGTCTCTGCAACTATTTAGATGCGGCTCGTCGCTAGCTCTCATTTGAGTACTCGCGGAGTCAAAACGGACTTCGTATGAGGAAGTTATGCCTGTTTTACTAAACAGTGCACAAAACAGATTCCAATCCGAATTCAACTACGAGATCGAGTCTAGATAGATCCGAATTTTGTTTTTTTTTCTTCTCTCTTTTTTTTTCCTCACACTTTTTTTTTCTTTCTCTTTTTTTTTCTCTGTCTTTTTTTTCTATCCCTCTTTCCAAGACAAACTAGATAAGATGCAGATTGGATCAAGCGAAGATGTGAACGACCTCAACTATGATTGCGACAATGAAATATGGGTAGCACGTGGTGGAATTTGATGGATGGTGTGGTGGACAGCAGAAGGGATAACGATGCAGCGGCGACGTGACTAATGTGAACAGAACTCGAAACTCTAAACGAACTAGACCCTAAGACCAGCAACTCGACACGACGATGCAACCGATAATTCAATAATGCAAACAATGAATAGAAAATTGCAAAGGCTCAGACTGGCTTGGACAAAAGGATGAATAGATCTAACTTTTTTGTGGCTTTTTCTTGGACAATAGGTAAGAAAATAAATCTAATCTAGGGGAAACTGGAAATTCTCACCGAGCAACCTGAAAACTGATACCACTTGATAGAGGCGAGGGTGTCCCGATCTTTCGATGAGATAATAACTATCGATTTGGTGGAGACGACTTTGACGATCCGACTACAAACGTGCACGACGTTGCGCCTTATCAATCGCTAAACCAATCTCCTGAGGTTACTGACGATGCCGGAAGCACGATCAGCCTGACCACGAAGGTCTATTCCTGCAAGCAATCGAAGAACGAGCAAGAATATGATAATGCAATCTGAATATTGCGAATATATATGAAGTATTGATAGTGGTGGGAATCCGTAAGCGGTCTTGGTCTGGTCGTTGGACACAAACGAAGTACACGAAGTTGCAATGGCTAACTTTTAACTAAACAAATTCCAAGCAAAAAAACTACTAGATGGATCTACTTATATAGGAGCAAGGGGGCCAAGGAGGTGGGAGGACGTCCCAAGGCAGCCTAAAACCAACCCTAGGTCGTACAAGGCTCATGGGCCCAAGTGGAGGTGATGCAACACCTTTGGACTTGTAGTTTGACTCGGATTCTGGTGCAACGTCAGATTGTTTCGACCATAACTCAATGCTCCGGACGAATTTAAAGGCGAATCCAATTGGGTTGGAAAGAGCACGAAATCTAGTTTCCAACAAAAAAAGAATCACCCAATTCGGAGTCCGTATGAAAAAGTTGTTGGCGTTTTGAGTCAGGTATGTCTGTGCAGTCCGAATCTGAATCCAGAACGTGAGAGACTTGGACTCTATCTTCTCTTGGCCCAAATGTGACGTGAGAGGACTTTTTGAACAGAACCTAAACTTCTCCTTTTGCCTTATCTTCATATGTGGATTGTACAAATGTCCCATACACCTGCAATTAGACAAAACACAAAAGTGTGTGAAGTATTTTTGTTCTGGATAACATAAATAGATTATTGAATAGTTTGCACTAGAAATCACCTGACAAATATGCATGTATGCAATATTTTTGGTCGTATCCAAGGTAGTCATGTCCTCATCATCCTCCCCTTCTTGAAAATAAAGCCGTCCTCGGCGTTGCTTAATCTGAAATGTGGCTAACAAAAGAGACAAGGTGTACATGTTGTATATGTATATGTCATCCATTTTTACTTCCCGTGGATTTTGCACATATGACACATGTATACATGAGTAACTTTCATAGTTAATAAAATATAAAGCCAAAATATTATCACAAGAAGTAGAAGGCATGAAAGTATTGCAACTCAGTTTGCACATATAAGTGAAGCTCTTATTCATATGAAAAGATTGACAATATTCATCATTAAACCATCCCAACATTGATGAACCATCACCAAGATTAGAGGTCATATCAAAATGATTAAACATTGGCACAATTATTTTCAAACATATTTGATCCAAATCTGATTTATTCCCTGATTCACTTGATTCTTTTGCATCGATAGTTAATTCAATGGGCTCACTCAAAATTGTTTGATCACATGGCAAAGTCAAACCATCAACATAGTCCTCTAAGGTAGCTGGTGTGATCAAAGTAGTGGGTAGCTCACCGCATGGTGCACTTAAATTGACAAGACATTCATCATACTCATGTGGAAGTGGAAGATTAGTACCTTTGTCATTACCTCTTATGATCAACTCAGATGAGGTAGGCACTCTCGGTGATGATGTGTCACATGGTGGAGGTGATGTAGTCCTCACAACAACGGATGTGGTTGTCACAGTATGCTTAGTAGTTGAAGGGACAACCGTATCAACTCTTGGAATGTGCATCTCGCGCTTGTTCTCCTTGTGCGCAACACGTCGTTTTATTTCCTGTTCAGCTTTGCAAGCAAGATGAAACAAATGGTCCATAGGATAACACTCTTCATGTATTAGTATCTCCTGAATGTCACGATTTAATCCTCCCCAAAATCTATCCATAAAATCTTCTTCACTTTCTTCTAAAGAGGAATGCAGCAAGGTAGTTTGTAAAGTATCATAATATTTCGTTACGGTGTCACTACCTTGTTTTAAATGTTGCAACTTTGTAATCATGTCACGAGTATAATAAGCGGGAACGAATGTATGTCGCATGGCAAGTTTCAAATCATCCCAAGTAGTAGGTATATCATTAGGGTGTAACCGACAATATTCACTCCACCAAACTACAGCATAACCAGTGAAAGAACCAACCGCAACCTTAACTTTTTTACGTACATCAAAATTATTGGAAGCAAATATATTATTTAGGTCAAACACCCATTCAATATATAAAGCAGGTCTAAAACGACCATTAAATGGTGGTATAGAAACATTAACCTGATCATGTGCATTTGGATGTTTGTGCACCTCTCGTGACGGTTGTGGTATTTGCATAGGTGATGGCACATCTCCCACGATCGACAAACCCCATGAATTGACTCTAGATCCTGTCATGATTAGTAGAAACAAGAAACAAAATTCAAGAATAATGTTCCTATGAACTACTAGGATGTGGTGGTAAAGCGCTCACAGTAAAGCAAATATCAATATCTTACAAGTTCTTACCAAGCAGCAGGTGGTGACAGGCAACCAGCGGTGTCAAATAACTCCAAAGATTGAGTAAAGCGATTGCCAGGGGAACGTACGTATACACGGTGTAGAAATATGTGGAGCTGGGTTGGCTATATATGGTAGCAAAATATTAGCAATAATCAATTCAGAGATGCAATGTTGAATAAACGCTCAACGACGGTACTGTGCTGGTCCTAGGCTAGACCGGACTAGAGACGCGAGCCTAGAACACTAATGAGGTCATGGCGTAGCACAACTAGCATCAATGAAGGATACTAAGTAGCTCTGGACAGCAAGATATAAGTGAAGATCACAACGGCAGTAAAGATAATGATGAAAAACAACTGCCAAGCAGGATATACAACAACTCTCTCAACTTTCCTCTTGAAAAGTTTGTGCCAATTTTCTGATAATTTTTTTTCAAATAATGCTACTAACTCAAGCTTTCCAATGCAAAAAGAATCACTCAATTCCGAGTTGATATGAGGAGTGAAAGAATTCTGAAACTGGCTTGAAAAACTGGAATAAGTTGTGTCCGCGAACTTCGGAGGGCAAAAAGACCTATTTAGAAGACGATTTTGAGGTGTCAAATATTGAACTAGTCTCTGCAACTATTTAGATGCGGCTCGTCGCTAGCTCTCATTTGAGTACTCGCGGAGTCAAAACGGACTTCGTATGAGGAAGTTATGCTTGTTTTACTAAACAGTGCACAAAACAGATTCCAATCCGAATTCAACTACGAGATCGAGTCTAGATAGATCCGAATTTTGTTTTTTTTTCTTCTCTTTTTTTTTCATCACACTTTTTTTCTTTCTCTTTTTTTTCTGACTTCTTTTTCTTTCTTTTTCTCTCTTTTTTTTTCTCTGTCTTTTTTTCTCTCCCTCTTTCCAAGACAAACTAGATAAGATGCAGATTGGATCAAGCGAAGATGTGAACGACCTCAACTATGATTGTGACAATGAACTATGGGTAGCACGTGGTGGAATTTGATGGATGGTGTGGTGGACAGCAGAAGGGATAACGATGCAGCGGCGACGTGACTAATGTGAACAGAACTCAAAACTCTAAACGAACTAGACCCTAAGACCAGCAACTCGACACGACGATGCAACCGATAATTCAATAATGCAAACAATGAATAGAAAATTGCAAAGGCTCAGACTGGCTTGGACAAAAGGATGAATAGATCTAACTTTTTTGTGGCTTTTTCTTGGACAATAGGTAAGAAAAATAAATCTAATCTAGGGGAAACTGGAAATTCTCACCGAGCAACCTGAAAACTGATACCACTTGATAGAGGCAAAGGTGTCCCGATCTTTCGATGAGATGATAACTATCGATTTGGTGGAGACGACTTTGACGATCCGACTACAAACGTGCACGACGTTGCGCCTTATCAATCGCTAAACCAATCTCCTGAGGTTACTGACGATGCCGGAAGCACGATCAGCCTGACCACGAAGGTCTATTCCTGCAAGCAATCGAAGAACGAGCAAGAATATGATAATGCAATCTGAATATTGCGAATATATATGAAGTATTGATAGTGGTGGGGATCCGTAAGTGGTCTTGGTCTGGTCGTTGGACACAAACGAAGTACACGAAGTTGCAATGGCTAACTTTTAACTAAACAAATCCCAAGGAAAAAGCTAGTAGATGGATCTACTTATATAGGAGCAAGGGGTGGCGGCCAAGGAGGTGGGAGGACGTCCCAAGGCAGCCTAAAACCAACCCTAGGTCGTACAAGGCTCATGGGCCCAAGTGGAGGTGATGCAACACCTTTGGACTTGTAGTTTGACTCGGATTCTGGTGCAACATCGGATTGTTTCGACCATAACTCAATGCTCCGGACGAATTTAAAGGTGAATCCAATTGGGTTGGAAAGAGCACGAAATCTAGTTTCCAACAAAAAAAGAATCACCCAATTCGGAGTCCGTATGAAAAAGTTGTTGGCGTTTTGAGTCAGGTATGTCTGTGCAGTCCGAATCTGAATCCAGAACGTGAGAGACTTGGACTCTATCTTCTCTTGGCCCAAAAGTGACGTGAGAGGACTTTTTGAACAGAACCTAAACTTCTCCTTTTGCCTTATCTTCATATGTGGATTGTACAAATGTCCCATACACCTGCAATTAGACAAAACACAAAAGTGTGTGAAGTATTTTTTGTTCTGGATAACATAAATAGATTATTGAATAGTTTGCACTAGAAATCACCTGACAAATATGCATGTATGCAATATTTTTGGTCGTATCCAAGGTAGTCATGTCCTCATCAGGTGGTCACACTCATCCTCTCATAGGAAGTGCACGCAATGTCACATATGGTGGAGTCACTCATATCACTCATGGTGGGGTGGCTCTCCTCACATGACAATTGGGGCATCTCTTCATATGTGGGTGTCGGAGAGATGTTGGTGCAAATGTCTCCATGCTCAATCATGTCGCAATCGTAGCCGTGGATGAAGGCCGAAGATGGCACATCATCATTCTCCTCCAAGACCAAAGATAAGGTCTCATGTGCGGTCTCGTAGCTTGACTCGGAGTATGAGTCCTTTTGGGGCACCATCTTCATGTAGTTGAAGAGGTTCGTGCTCGTTGCCATGGTTGAAGGGGATGGCCCTTGCTCGACCGTCTTGTCACCGTCTTGTTGTTGGAGGCCCATATGATGTGGCACCTCGTAGCTCGTCTCCATGACCGAAGGGAATTTCCCATGCTCGGCCATCTTCCTCGAGGGGCTTCCGAAGATGGAAGTGTCGCCCTCGCTCGTAGGTGGTCGCCTTGTTGTTGAAGATGTGGATGTAGGCGAACTCATGGGAAGTAGGCGAAGATGCCGTACGTCCGAAGGCGAAGATGCCTTCATAGCACTTGGCGAAGATGCCGAAGTGGTTGTTGTAGCCGTAGCTCCGTCTTGGTGGTGCTCGTCTCGCGGTCTTCTCTTATGCTCATGAAGCTTGGACTTGGCGTGAAGTAGTGCTTGTTGGGACTTGTACGTTTGCGCTTGGCGAGCATCTTCATGATGATGGTGTCGTTGTCGTGCTTGAGCTCGTAGTAGATGTCGTTCGTCGTCGTCGTGCACATGTTGCTCTGAGGTGACTTGCCCTTCATGACGATGTGGATCACGAATGTGATGGTGGTTGCCATGGAGATGTGGACGTGGACGAATTGCGCTTGCATCGCGTGGGCGCTCCGAAGATGATCGACTTGCTCGCCGCCGCCTTGAGGATGATGAAGGGGAAGAAGACTTGTAGTCGGCCACCATGTCTCGTAGTTGATCCTTTAGCTCGCCCAACTTGGTGTTGATGTAGTCCCTTTTCCTTGCTTCAGAGTGGTGTATGTCGATGGCGAGGTTGTCGAGGCGCTCTCGCAAGGTAGATTGTGCACCTTGCATTTCGTGTTGTAGTCCGAAGATGGACATTTTGGTGATGTAGTTATTCGCGCCGTCGTTGTTGTCGAAGACCAGAGATGAAATGCCTTGCCTATCCATCACAAGACTCGAGCAAATATGAGTGGGAGAAAGAGAAGAACTATACCAAATGTACCTTGACCGATGTTGAAGATGGATCAATGATCACTCAATGTGTAACAAGGAAATAGCACAATTGGTACCAATTCTTGTCGGTTTCTCACACCTACACAAATAAGGCTTATGGTGGAGCTCGGTGAGGATAGTGGCACAAAAATTTGATGCAAAATGTTAGCAAGAGTCAATAATGTTGAAAGAGATTCACAAATTCGCAAATGAAACAAGTAGACCAATAGCAAAGAATGGCACACGAAAACACACACACACGGATAGATAAATGGGGTCGTGCAACCAAGGAATGAGCCAAAATGTGGAGTCCACGGAAAACGCTCGTGTTGCACAACTCAAGAAAGACGCTAGCACGATTGCTCTATAGGCGGATACGACACTTGTGCACAACCTATGATATGCAAAATGGATAAACTTTCTATCCCAAATATGCTATGTATGTATGGTTCCCGGTGTTCGCTCAAGATGATCCAAGATGATCGGATATGACAATCTTATATGCAATGTGGTATGATGCTATGACACTTGCTTACAAGCTTCTTTGCTCTTTCTCTTTTGCTTAAAAGCTTATTCTTTTTTTTTTGTATGTATGGCCACTTTGCGAAATGCACAAACCAAGATAGCAATTGTGTATATACGGGAACAAACTTGTGACACAAGGGATGATATGATACCAATATTGATGTAGGGTGGAACCCTAGATGGCCGATCTTTCACGAAAGGAGCGGATCCCTACGAAGAACGTGATGAACACGAGGGGAAACACGAGGGAAACACGAGGGGAACACGAGAGAAATCACTCAACCAACAAGAATAGATCACACATGCGCTAGATCGATGAACACAAAGGTAAGATACAAGATCCAAGTCCAACAAAGGACGATACAAAGGGTAACCGGTTCTTCTCCGTGAGGAGGTCTTGATGGGGGTCTTCTCCGTGAGGAGGTCTTGAATCCAAGGTGGATCTTCTCCGTAGAGGGGTCGCGGTCTCTCTCGTGGAGTAGATCCGTAATGGATGAGCAATGCTCTATCTCACATATGAGCTAAACCAATGCTAACCCTAGAAAGATGGAGGAGAAAGAGTATATATAGTCTAGGGGGTCGAAGGGGTACACGGGCCTCGGCCCTTACTGTGCGCAGACAGGGGTGGCTGGATGTCCGGGCGACGGGCCGGATGTCCGGGGCTTCAGGAAGGGCCGGATGTCCGGGCTGGGGGCCGGATGTCCGGGCTGGAGGGTAAAACTTCTGGATGTCTTCTGTCGTCGATGCCGGATTTCCTGGGGAAGGGCCGGATGTCCGGGCTTTGGCGAGGCGCCGGATGTCCGGGGCTGGCGCCGGATGTCCGGCCGCTGATGTTGTTGGCCGTCTGTTGGTGCAGCTCCTTGGTGGCTGCACAGGTGTCGGATGTCCGGCCGCTGTAGCTTCAGCAGCTCCGTCTTCTTCCGTCGTCGCTTCCAGGCCTCCCTCGCGGATGGTGTAGTTGTACCTTGGCGCTTGCACTCCTCCTCGTCGTCCGTAGTGTTCCGACAATACCTATGCATGCACACGAGTGGAGTGTCAAGTAGTATACCATCCTCGAAGGGGTCAAGTGAGCACGTGTAAAGGAGATGATTCACCTTTGCGTATGTGAAGTAGATGTCGCACGTGTCACTCGCCGAATGGACTCTTGACATGGTGATGTCCATAGGATGCTCCGCATCATCTCCCCTCCCTTGGGAAAGATCCGACCTCGGATCGAAAACCAAATCACCATGGAAAAGAGATGGCTTCGCCGTGTAGAAGTGGACGTTCACCAAGTACGTGTCATCTTGAAGCTCGAAATGGGCACTCTCCAATGTCACACCGTCTTGTGATTCCTTCAAAAGGAGTAAGGACAACAAACACTTGGTAAAACAAATGTGGTTAGCGTTAGTGCAAAACCAAGCATTCAAGAGGTGATTCACCAAACAAGTGTCGTCATCATGCAAAGCATATGGTGTGACAAAGGATTGAGACATGGCATGTAAGTATATCAATCGAGCACAAGCAAAGATATCATGGGGGCAAGCATGTAAATTGGAGGTAGAGATGCAAATATGTGTGTCAAGAGAATAAGCATCTACCTCAGGTTCATAGCAAGCATGGGCAAAGCGCTCAATGAAAGGTCTATGGTAGGCATAGGAATCATTCACGACACATAAGAAGATGAGATGTCTAAACACATGGGTTAAGTGCAAGACAATGCAAGCATAATGTGCATAGGGTGTAGTGAACATAGTGTGGCACTCAACACAATAGAAAGAGCAATTGTTCATCATGTGTGAGGCAATCAAGTCAATCATGTGACAAGCAATGGGACATGGCATTTGTGAAGGGATGACATTGTTGCAACCAAACATATGAGAGGAGCAAGTAATCCAAGAATTGGATGCAACACACAAGGCATATATATCATGATGCATGGGACGGTGAAAATGACTAGTCGAAGCAAGATCTCTATCAAGTGTGCAATCAAGTGGTCCAAGATGAACAATAAGTCTCATGGTGCAAGCAACACAAGTAGTATGATCCGCAATATCCATGCTCAAGAAAGATATCACCTTGATGGCGTGTCCTTATGCATTCTTCACAATGCCGAAGTGGTAGGAAAGGTGGCGTAGAAACGAGTCGTGGTCGAATGTATGAGGCTCGCTCTCAAGAGCTCGAGTGGTCAACTCACGTGAAGCGGAAGTCGACACAAAGTCCAAGTATCTTACACATGCACACAACAAAACAAAGAACGTATGCGCATGGTAGATAAACACATCATCCATCATGATGGTTTTCTTCTCTTGCACATAGCCATTAGAAACACAAGTGCATGAATAATATGATGCAATAATGGCTATATTCATGGCACGAGGAATATGGTGCAAAGAGGTAAGGCAAGCATGCTTCACAAGAAATATGTCAAAATCTCCAAATATATGTGAGAATGCTATGGGGGCAAACTCATTATCAAGACTAAGGGCATTGGTGCACTCAATACATGTCAAATCATCTATCATGATAGAGGCAATATATGGAGAGATATGACAAGAAGCAATAACAATCATGTGCAAAGCATGTAGGTGGTTGTCATCAACCGAATGAATTGAGCAAGTATCAATCATTGGTGATGCAACAAGGCAAGCAATAGTAATCAAGTCATGCAAACGAGTTGAGCGAAGATGCAACACACTAGAGGGAATCATGGCAATCATGTCATGTGAGTAAAGAATAGGCATAGGCAATGTACATGACATATCGCAAGCACGAACACAAATCAAGATCATAGTATCATCATAGGCATGGGACACAAAGCAATCATGGCAATAACAAACAATATCTCCGCCACGCTTGCAAATACACATACAAGTACTAGAATCAATCATCATGTGTAATGCAAAGCATGGGTCACAAATGCATGGCAAAGGCATAGTAATGGGCATATCATGCAAAGTGAACATGGCAAGATGGGCAAAGGATATATAATGGACAACAACCCATAACCATGTGAGGGCCATGTAAAAGAAATGCGTGAAGTGTTTGCGCGAAGTGAGCGGTGGGAAAGGCAATCCATGGGATCCCAAGTCATCATTGCTCTCTAGAGCTCGTTTTATCAACTCGTGGGATTGCGAGGTTGACAAGTATTCATGGGTACCTACACAAAAGAGACACTGATAGAGGCAAAGGTGTCCCGTCTTTCGATGAGATGATGGATATCGCTTTGGTGGAAGTCGACTTTGACGATCCGACTACGAACGTGCGAGGACGTCGCGCCTTAGCAATCGCTAAACCAACTCCGAGAGGTTATCGACCACGCCGGAGCACGATCAACCTGACCACGAGGGTCTGTTTCCTGCGAGCAAACGAAGAACAAGCAAGAAACTGAGATTGCAATCTGGATATTGCGAATATAAGATGAAAGCTTTATTGATCAAGGTGGAGTTCTGTGACGCCTTTGTCTGGTCGCTGAACACAAACGAAGTACGCGAAGTTGCAGCTATGGCGAACTTTTAATCTAAACAAAACCCAAAGTCTAAACGACGCCCTAAGGGCTGTATATATGGAGGAAGAGGGGGGAATTTCGTGGCCCTTGAGGAAGGGGTCCGAAACCAACCCTATCTCTTGTTTCCCCACACAAACGGACTCTAAAAACAGCCTATACTTATGTATTTCGAAATTACATGGGCCTGGCCCAATAATAAGGTGACGCAGCACCTAGAATAGCCTCTGGACGAAAGTTATGAAGTAGCATCTTGTATATTTCGTCCAAGGCTTCATGCACGCATTATGGTGGCTTCAACGTCCTGAAATCATCACTTGTAACTCCGTTCTTGTTCCCCATGCGCATGCCATCATCTCCATGCTTGTTCTTGCTCCAATGTTCATCCTTCTCAAAGCTAGGCCCTTCATTTGTAAGCAAAACAAATGTATCCAATTTAGGCAGCATCATATTCTCATGAACATTAGAATCATTAGCAAGAAACGAAAGTACCTGGTAATTTAATTGGCGTGCGCGAGCTCTAGTAATTGGTCCAGTATGTATAGCAGCAGGGACTGTGGGTGTAATAATTGTATTGATGTCCTCATCACGGTGCATCGCTACCCAACCGTGCACCATACCGTACCAATCCAGAGGAGACGAAGGAGATTATGCGTCAAGTACAGGAGCTGCTCGACAAAGGTTATATACGCGAATCTCTTAGTCCTTGTGCTGTTCCTATTATACTCGTGCCTAAAAAGGATGGTACGTCGCGTATGTGTGTTGATTGTAGAGGCATTAATAATATTACTATTCGTTATCGTCATCCTATTCCTAGGCTCGATGATATGCTTGATGAATTGAGTGGCTCTACAATATTCTCCAAAGTTGATTTGCGTAGTGGATACCATCAAATTCGTATGAAATTGGGAGATGAATGGAAAACTGCATTTAAAACTAAGTTTGGTTTATATGAGTGGTTAGTCATGCCTTTTGGGTTAACTAATGCACCTAGTACTTTCATGAGACTAATGAACGAAGTTTTACGTGCTTTCATTGGATGATTTGTGGTGGTCTATTTTGATGATATACTGATTTATAGCAAATCTTTGGAAGAACATTTGGAACATTTACGTGCTGTTTTTATTGCTCTACGTGATGCACGTTTGTTTGGTAACCTTGGGAAGTGCACCTTTTGCACCGACCGAGTATCTTTTCTTGGCTATGTTGTTACTCCACAGGGAATTGAAGTTGATAAAGCCAAGATTGAAGCTATTGAGAGTTGGCCGCAGCCCAAAACGGTCACACAAGTGCGGAGTTTTCTTGGACTCGCTGGTTTCTATAGGCGTTTTGTGAGAGATTTCAGCACCATTGCTGCACCTCTCAACGAGCTTACAAAGAAGGATGTGCCTTTTGTTTGGGGTACCGCACAGGAAGAAGCCTTCACGGTATTGAAAGATAAGTTGACACATGCTCCTTTACTCCAACTTCCTGATTTTAATAAGACTTTTGAGCTTGAATGTGATGCTAGTGGCATTGGATTAGGAGGTGTGTTATTACAAGATGGCAAACCTGTTGCATACTTTTCTGAAAAATTGAGTGGGCCTAGTCTGAATTATTCTACTTATGATAAAGAACTATATGCTCTTGTTCGGACTTTAGAAACATGGCAACATTATTTATGGCCCAAAGAATTTGTTATACATTCTGATCATGAATCTTTGAAACATATTAAAAGTCAAGCTAAACTGAATCGTAGACATGCTAAATGGGTTGAATTCATTGAGACTTTCCCTTATGTCATTAAACACAAGAAGGGTAAAGAAAATGTTATTGCTGATGCATTGTCTCGTCGCTATACTATGCTTTCACAACTTGACTTCAAAATATTTGGTTTGGAGACGCATGATGCTGATTTTAAAGATGTATTGCAGAATTGTAAAGAAGGAAGAACCTGGAACAAGTTTGTCGTTAATGATGGATTTGTGTTCCGTGCTAACAAGCTATGCATTCCAGCTAGCTCTCTTCGTCTTTTGTTGTTGCAGGAGGCGCATGGCGGAGGATTAATGGGACACTTTGGCGTGAAGAAGACAGAGGACGTACTTGCTACACATTTCTTTTGGCCAAAGATGAGACGGGATGTTGAGCGTTTTGTTGCTCGCTGCACTACATGTCAAAAAGCTAAGTCACGACTCAATCCTCATGGTTTATATATGCCTTTGCCTGTACCTAGTGTTCCTTGGGAGGATATATCTATGGACTTTGTTTTAGGTTTACCTCGAACAAAGAAGGGGAGGGATAGCATATTTGTTGTCGTGGATAGATTCTCGAAAATGGCACACTTTATACCATGTCATAAAAGCGATGATGCTGTTAAGGTTGCTGATTTGTTCTTTCGTGAAATTATTCGCTTGCATGGTGTGCCAAATACTATTGTTTCAGATCGTGATACTAAATTTCTTAGCCACTTTTGGAGATGTTTATGGGCTAAGTTGGGGACTAAACTGCTTTTTAGTACTACTTGTCACCCCCAAACTGATGGACAAACTGAAGTAGTCAATAGAACGTTGTCTACTATGCTTAGGGCTGTTTTGAAGAATAATAAGAAAATGTGGGAGGAATGCTTGCCTCATATTGAATTTGCTTATAATCGTTCATTGCATTCCACTACTAAGATGTGCCCTTTTGAAGTTGTGTATGGTTTCCTACCTCGTGCACCTATTGATTTGTTGCCTCTTCCATCTTCGGAGAAGGTTAATTTTGATGCTAAACAACGTGCTGAATTGATTTTAAAAATGCATGAGTTAACTAAGGAAAACATTGAGCGTATGAATGCTAAATATAAACTTGCTGGAGATAAGGGTAGAAAACATGTTGTGTTTGCACCTGGAGATCTTGTTTGGTTACATTTGCGTAAGGATAGATTTCCTGATTTCCTGATTAAGGAGACCATCAGCCTGTGGCATGAGCTTTGATTTGCGCAAATCAGGAAATCTATCCTTACGCAAATGTAACCAAACAAGATCTCCAGGTGCAAACACAACATGTTTTCTACCCTTATCTCCAGCAAGTTTATATTTGGCATTCATACGCTCAATGTTTTCCTTAGTTAACTCATGCATTTTTAAAATCAATTCAACACGTTGTTTAGCATCAAAATTAACCTTCTCTGAAGATGGAAGAGGCAACAAATCAATAGGTGCACGAGGTAGGAAACCATACACAACTTCAAAAGGGCACATCTTAGTAGTAGAATGCAATGAACGATTATAAGAAAATTCAATATGAGGCAAGCATTCCTCCCACATTTTCTTATTACTCTTCAAAACAGCCCTAAGCATAGTAGACAATGTTCTATTGACTACTTCAGTTTGGCCATCAGTTTGGGGGTGACAAGTAGTACTAAAAAGCAGTTTAGTCCCCAACTTAGCCCATAAACATCTCCAAAAGTGGCTAAGAAATTTAATATCACGATCTGAAACAATAGTATTTGGCACACCATGCAAGCGAATAATTTCACGAAAGAACAAATCAGCAACATTAACAGCATCATCGCTTTTATGACATGGTATAAAGTGTGCCATTTTCGAGAATCTATCCACGACAACAAATATGCTATCCCTCCCCTTCTTTGTTCGAGGTAAACCTAAAACAAAGTCCATAGATATATCCTCCCAAGGAACACTAGGTACAGGCAAAGGCATATATAAACCATGAGGATTGAGTCGTGACTTAGCTTTTTGACATGTAGTGCAGCGAGCAACAAAACGCTCAACATCCCGTCTCATCTTTGGCCAAAAGAAATGTGTAGCAAGTACGTCCTCCGTCTTCTTCACGCCAAAGTGTCCCATTAATCCTCCTCCATGCGCCTCCTGCAACAACAAAAGACGAAGAGGGCTAGCTGGAATGCATAGCTTGTTAGCACGGAACACAAATCCATCATTAACGACAAACTTGTTCCAGGTTCTTCCTTCTTTACAATTCTGCAATACATCTTTAAAATCAGCATCATGCACATATTGATCTTTGATGGTCTCCAAACCAAATATTTTGAAGTCAAGTTGTGAAAGCATAGTATAGCGACGAGACAATGCATCAGCAATAACATTTTCTTTACCCTTCTTGTGTTTAATGACATAAGGGAAAGTTTCAATGAATTCAACCCATTTAGCATGTCTACGATTCAGTTTAGCTTGACTTTTAATATGTTTCAAAGATTCATGATCAGAATGTATAACAAATTCTTTGGGCCATAAATAATGTTGCCATGTTTCTAAAGTCCGAACAAGAGCATATAGTTCTTTATCATAAGTAGAATAATTCAGACTAGGCCCACTCAATTTTTCAGAAAAGTATGCAAAAGGTTTGCCATCTTGTAATAACACACCTCCTAATCCAATGCCACTAGCATCACATTCAAGCTCAAAAGTCTTATTAAAATCAGGAAGTTGGAGTAAAGGAGCATGTGTCAACTTATCTTTCAATACCGTGAAGGCTTCTTCCTGTGCGGTACCCCAAACAAAAGGCACATCCTTCTTTGTAAGCTCGTTGAGAGGTGCAGCAATGGTGCTAAAATCTCTCACAAAACGCCTATAGAAACCAGCGAGTCCAAGAAAACTCCGCACTTGTGTGACCGTTTTGGGCTGCGGCCAACTCTCAATAGCTTCAATCTTGGCTTTATCAACTTCAATTCCCTGTGGAGTAACAACATAGCCAAGAAAAGATACTCGGTCGGTGCAAAAGGTGCACTTCCCAAGGTTACCAAACAAACGTGCATCACGTAGAGCAATAAAAACAGCACGTAAATGTTCCAAATGTTCTTCCAAAGATTTGCTATAAATCAGTATCTCATCAAAATAGACTACCACAAATCGTCCAATGAAAGCACGTAAAACTTCGTTCATTAGTCTCATGAAAGTACTAGGTGCATTAGTTAACCCAAAAGGCATGACTAACCACTCATAAAAACCAAACTTAGTTTTAAATGCAGTTTTCCATTCATCTCCCAATTTCATACGAATTTGATGGTATCCACTACGCAAATCAACTTTGGAGAATATTGTAGAGCCACTCAATTCATCAAGCATATCATCGAGCCTAGGAATAGGATGACGATAACGAATAGTAATATTATTAATGCCTCTACAATCAACACACATACGCGACGTACCATCCTTTTTAGGCACGAGTATAATAGGAACAGCACAAGGACTAAGAGATTCGCGTATATAACCTTTGTCGAGCAGCTCCTGTACTTGACGCATAATCTCCTTCGTCTCCTCTGGATTGGTACGGTATGGTGCACGGTTGGGTAGCGATGCACCGGGAATTAAGTCAATTTGATGCTCAATCCCTCGAATAGGTGGTAATCCCGGTGGCACGTCTTGTGGGAAGACGTCAGCGAACTCCTGCAAAATGTTAGTGACAGCAGGGGGCAAAGAGGAAGGCACGTCCTCGAATGAAAATAATGCCTCTTTGCACACAAAAGCATAGCAAACAGATTTGTGGAAATCTAGTTCATCAATATCAGATTTTGTGGCAAGTAAACATGCACTTTTCAATTTAATTTCAGAAACAACACTAGATGGTTTATTATTAGGTTTCATTTGTTGCTCAAATTCCTTTCCACAATCTGATTTTCACTCTTATTTTTCTCCTTTTTTGCTTTATTAGCTCTATTAATGTCATCTTTCAAAATGGAATCAGGAGTCATAGGAAGCAAAGTAATATTTTTATCCTTATGAACAAGAATATACTGATTGTTTCTACCATGGTGTACAGAATTTTTATCAAATTGCCATGGTCTACCTAGTAATAAGGAACATGCTTGCATGGGTACCACATCACAATCAACATAATCAGCATATGTAGAGATACTAAAATGCACACGAACGGTACGTGTTACCTTAACCTTGCCGCTGTTGTTGAACCATTGGATGTAGTAAGGATGTGGATGTGGTCTTGTGGTGAGAGATAGCTTCTCCACCATCTCCATGCTAGCCAAGTTGTTACAGCTCCCTCCATCGATGATGACGCGAACAGAACGTTCCTTCACAACTCCCTTTGTATGGAACAAATTATGCCTCTGATTTTGCTCTGCTTGTGTGACCTGCACACTCAAAACACGTTGAGCAACTAAACATTCATACCTGTCAGCGTCTTCAGGAGCCATGTATTGCGTCTCATTTTCAGAATCATCTCCACCATGTTCTTCACGTGTAATAAGAGCCAAAGTCTCCTCATCATAGTCACTAGCGGACTCATACCCACCATCCTCAGTAGCAATCATGACACGCTGAGATTTGCATTCTCTCGCAAAATGTCCTCTTCCCTTACAACGACGACAAATAATATCACTTGTGTGCCCTGTCGATGCCATGGAAGAAGAAGAGCTCTGCGCAGGCCTGGCAGGCGTGCTCTTGGCAGAGAGTGGTGGTTGTGCCTGCTTTCTTGTATCACGGCTGGAGGTGGCACCTGATGGAGGTGATGGTGAAGTGGAAGTAGAAGATGCACGCGGTGTCCATGATGAAGGTCGACCTGCAGAAAAGTTAGTTCGCGCCAATGGCTGTCGATCCTGCACTTCACGTTCAGCTTTACAAGCAAGATGGAATAAACGAGTGATATTATTATAATCCTTATACTCTAGAATGGTCTGAATCTCTTTATTTAATCCACCCATAAAACGTGCAAGCATAGCTTCATTCTCCTCAACAATACCACATCTAATCATGCCAGTTTGTAATTCCTGATAATATTCTTCTACAGAATTTTTCCCTTGTCTTAAACGCTGCAATTTTTGAAGTAATTCACGTTGATAATATGGTGGAACCCAACGAGTACGCATAGCAGTTTTCAAAACAGCCCAAGTAGTTGGAACAGGATATAATCTACAATGTTCAGACCACCAAACACATGCAAAGCTAGTGAAAGCACAAACAGCAGCAGGAACACGTCTCTCCTCAGGATATTGTAAACATGTAAATCGTTGTTCAGTTTCTAACTCCCAAGTAAGATATATATCAGGAACATATCTACCCTCAAATGGTGGAATATTCAATTTCAGTTTAGGGAGATGGTCATGATCTCGTACCTGAGGTGGTGGTGCCGGCCTACCGTTGCGAATATATACCTGAGGTCGACCTGCTGGTGGTGGTGCTGGTGGCTGCACGTAGTTCTGATTTTGATCAACCTCATCCTCATAATCGCCCGCATAATCGTCATCCTCCTCAGCCGCCGCAGGAGCAGGAGCCAAAGAAGCATCAACAGTAGGTGCAGCAGCACCCGAATTTTGACCAATCTCAATTGGAACGCGCTGTGCCCGTCCCACTTGATTTGGAAGGCAGCGTTGGAGATGTGGTTGTTGTTGTTGTAGAGGTGCGACATGTGCAGCCGGTGGTTGTTGGGGAACACGCTTGAGTAATTCAGTAAACTTGTTATCCAGCTTTGTCTCAAACGACTTCTCCACGGCATCTATCTTCTCCATAGCCTCTTCAAATCTGTTTAGCACATCTCCCACCTGGCCACTCATCATTTGCTGAAATTTATCATGCAACTCCTTGTTCGTCATGTTCTCCCAATCAGTCTCATCGGCTTGTGAACCTGCCATGGTTAGCAGCAATAGACACACAAAAGAATATGATCCTGCAGACTACTAGAAGTGGTGGTGATGGTGGTGTGTCACAAAACCTTCAAGCGAATCTCAAATTCTTACCAGTTCTTACCCAGCAGCAGGTGGTGATCGGCAACCGTTGTAGTCAAAAACTCTCAAAGCTTGGATATAGCGATTACCAGGAAGAGTCAAACGCACGATGTAGACTTATGTGGAGCTGGGAAGGCTTATAATATGGTAGCAAAATGGTAAGCAATAATCAATTCAGAGATGCAAAGTTGAATAAACGCTCAACGACGGTACTGTGCTGGTCCTAGGCTAGACCGTGCTAGAGACGCGAGCCTAGAACACTAACAAAATCACGGCGCTGCACGTAAACAAGGGAAAAGCACACTCTGGATTTTTTTTTCGCTCTTTTTTTTT
>NW_025228075.1:39968-44714 GCF_018294505.1 Triticum aestivum
ACTATAATGGCGAGTGTCTCAAAACTCTTCCCAGGTCAAACTGACAGGATGGGCACAAAATTTTTCGACTATTTTTTTTTCGGAAATCAGGGCAGCGACCACGAAAAAGTGCGACAAAAAATCACTATGATGGCGAGTGTCTCAAAACACTACCCGGGGCCTAAAAATAGGATAGGGAAAAAATATTTTTGGTTGCCGAAATTTTGGCCTAAAAACTGCCCGGGGGTCTCCAAACTTTTTTTTTCCGAGACCTACTCAGGCAAGGAAACACGAAACGGAAAATATATGGATCTCTAAAACCAACCGAATATGAAAAGAACTCGGATTGGTGGTAGATATATGGCGGTAGGATATGGCAGCGGTGGTGGTATATGGTAGCGGTAGTGGTATATGGATACGGATCGGTGGTGGTATATGGATACGGATTGGTGGTGGTATATGGATACGGATGCAAAGCGGTGGCGGATAAGCAATGGTGGTAGATGGCAAGGCGATGATGATGGTGCGGCGGCGGCGTGACAACTTATGACCAGAACTCGAAACTCTAAAAGACTAGGCTCTAAGACCAGCAACTTGACACGACGATGCAACCGCAAATTCAACAAAGCAAAAACCCTAAAAAGATTATGCAAAGGCTCAGATTGGTTCGGATATGATGAACTAACCCTAATTTTTTTTGTGGCTTTTTCGTGGACTGTAGGTATGAAGAACAGACTCGATCTAAACTAGAAAAACTGTAAAATCTCACCGAGCAACCTGGAAATCTGATACCACTTGATAGAGGCAAAGGTGTCCCGTCTTTCGATGAGATGATGGATATCGCTTTGGTGGAAGTCGACTTTGACGATCCGACTACGAACGTGCGAGGACGTCGCGCCTTAGCAATCGCTAAACCAAGTCCGAGAGGTTATCGACCACGCCGGAGCACGATCAACCTGACCACGAGGGTCTGTTTCCTGCGAGCAAACGAAGAACAAGCAAGAAACTGAGATTGCAATCTGGATATTGCGAATATAAGATGAAAGCTTTATTGATCAAGGTGGACTTCTGTGACGCCTTTGTCTGGTCGCTGAACACAAACGAAGTACGCGAAGTTGCAGCTATGGCGAACTTTTAATCTAAACAAAACCCAAAGTCTAAACGACGCCCTAAGGGCTGTATATATGGAGGAAGAGGGGGGGAATTTCGTGGCCCTTGAGGAAGGGGTCCGAAACCAACCCTATCTCTTGTTTCCCCACACATACGGACTCTAAAAACAGCCTATACTGATGTATTTCGAAATTACATGGGCCTGGCCCAATAATAAGGTGACGCAGCACCTAGAATAGCCTCTGGACGAAAGTTATGAAGTAGCATCTTGTATATTTCGTCCAAGGTTTCATGCACGCATTATGGTGGCTTCAACGTCTTGAAATCATCACTTGTAACTCCGTTCTTGTTCCCCATGCGCATGCCATCATCTCCATGCTTGTTCTTGCTCCAATGTTCATCCTTCTCAAAGCTAGGCCCTTCATTTGTAAGCAAAACAAATGTATCCAATTTAGGCAGCATCATATTCTCATGAATATTAGAATCATTACCAAGAAACGAAAGTACCTGGTAATTTAATTGGCGTGCGCGAGCTCTAGTAATTGGTCCAGTATGTATAGCAGCAGGGGCTGTGGGTGTAACAATGGTATTGATGTCCTCATCAGACACAAACCAAAGAAATTGTGCGCGTGGTAAATGTACACATCATCCATCATGATGTGTATGTGCAAGTGAGTGTTAGCACAAGATAAGCATCGCTCAAAGAAATTTGATGCATGGTATAAGAACATGTCATCCATCATGAAAGAATAGTTGTTATGTATGACACGATGGGGATGCAAATTGAGCATACTAGTATATGGCACAACAATATCATTATGATTCATGGGGAGCATATTGTGCACATAATTATTGGGGTCATGCAATGGATAGGATGGATCAAAATCTCCTAAAATGTATGAGGAAACTATGGGGGTCTCCTCATGAGCAATATTGTAATCATATGGAGAAAATGGACAACATCCACAACAATGCATATCCGAAGCTAGGTGGTCATGGCATGGCATATGAGATAAATGATGCAAAGGGAGCATGTCAATAACATCACAAGAAAAACAAATGCCAATAACCATGGGCTTGTCATCTATGCCATATGTGCAAATTGGGTTAATTTTAATGGCATATGCATAGTCACTACGAAGAGATTGCAAATATGACATATGGTTGATCTCATGCAGAGCATATGACAAGTCAAGCGGATTGTCAAACATGATGTGACCTAAAGAATTGTCACAAGAAATCCTATGTAACATGGCATCACAACTAATAGACTCCACATGGCAATCATCATACTCATCATAGATGGGTAAATCATCCCATGGGGAAATCCCACTAGCATTAAGCAAGGTAATAGGTGGATCAACATCATGCAAGCAATCAATGTCAAGAATGTCCACTAGTGGGACTAGAGCATCACCGTCACCTATGTTACCTTGGTCAATCCAACCAAGTGGTGTAGGTGAGGTGGGAAAGACCAAATGGTGGTCATCTTCATCTTGATGGAACCATGTGGGGGGTGCATCATATTCCACCATGGCCATTGTCATGTCCATAGGAAGGACGAAGTCGTCGTGAATCGGCGCGTCATCATAAATGAGACCTAGCACCAAATGAGAAGACACAATAGAGGTAGAGGTTAAGTCATTAGAAATCGAAGTGGCCTCACTCTCTCTATGTGGTGGTTCACTCACTCCCTCAAAGTAGGTGCACTCAATCGCACGTATGGTGGAGTCACTCATCTCACTCAAGTGGTGGGGGTTGTGGCTCTCCTCACATGGGAATTGGGGCAACACATCGGATATGGGGCTAGTCGTGAAGTCACTCTCACTCTCAATATGGTGGCACAAGTCACTCAAGTCATCATACGTTGCCGTGGTCGAAGTGAAATTCGCAACCATCTCATCACCGTCGCCGTGGATGAAGGCCGAAGATGGCACATCATCACTCTCGCCTCCTAAGATGGAAGCATCATCCTTGCTCGTCACCATGTCGCTTGCCTCAAAAGCTTGGTCCTTGAAGGTCTCCGTAGTCGTACTCGTCACCGCACCATCTTGAAAAAGAGTCGTGGAGGACTCGGCATCAGCAATGCCACAAAGAGGGATGGGTGAAGTCGAACTTGGGAGCATCGTCTTGGAGCTTGTCGGGCTTGGACATCTTGGTGGTACTAGCCTCATGCTCGTCGTCTTTGAGCTTGGTCTTCGAGAAGTGTGCTTGGGGTGGAGAAGCCTTGGCCTTCATGAGTTCTTGTTCCGCCTTGAGAGCACCAATGTAGTTGTCGTCAAGGGACTTGTAGTTCTCGAGGAAGATAGTCTTGGAGATGGCATTGTTCAATCCCATCATGAAGTGGAACTTCATTGACATGGGGTCGTCCACGCCGGCTCGTCGCAAGGCAATCTTCATCTCCTTGAAGTACGCGTCGATGGACTTGGATCCTTGGTTGGTGTTCTCCAATTGGCATAGAAGTTGTTCCGTGTAGGTTGGAGGCACAAACTCTCGCCGCAAAGCTTTCTTCGTCTTGGGCCAACTCATGTCGTAGGTTTCCGAAGGTGTGTGAAGCCACCATGTCGAGGTGTAGTCGTGGAAGTTTCTTGTGGCGCACTTCACTTGATCTTTGGGAGGAACTTGATGTAGCTTGAGGTAGTCGTCCATTAGGTGCTCCCACTCGAGATACTCCTCGGGTTCTTGAGTCCCATATAAAGGAATCTCATGGTCGGTGTCGAGGTCGTAGTAGCTCGTGGAAGTCGCGGACTTGAGCTTGGGGAGCTTCTCTTGAGCATAGTCTTGAGGTGCTTGTTGGCGAAGATGCCGTATATCCGTAGGCGAAGATGCCTTGATGTCGCTTGGCGAATGTAACATCCCAAAATTCTAAATTTTGGAATGTTATAATAAATAGATAGATTTGGTTGATTGATTGTCTGAAAGTGAGTGAATTCGAAACTTTTTGAAAGTTAAATGAGAGGGAATAAAAGGACTTTCCCAAACTTTCATCTTTGCTTTCTGATCTCCATGAATTCAAATTCTTTTCAAATACAAAACCCTTGAGCGAAGATGATATGACTTCTTCCATTTAATTAAATGAAGGGGTATTTGAAAATATTTGAATTTCATTTGGAAATATTTCAATTCATAAACTTTGGAGAAAAATTAATTTGAAATCATTTTGGTATTTTTAAAAATGATCTTTATTGGATTTTAATAGGGCAGTAGCACTGTTTGAATTATTTGTATTTGTGTGGATTTTATTTGATGCTAGGAAAATGTTCATCTTGTAGAAAATGTTTTTCTGAAAAGTTTGATATATTATATGCCTATATTTTGTTTTTATTTCATATCGTTTTATTATTTCTTTTTGTGTGCTAAACGTTTAAAAAAAACGGAAACCCTCCCCTCTGGACCGACCGGACCGGGCCGGCCCAGTTTGCCAGGCCGCGGCCCGCCAGCCCACCCGCTCGTCCCCGAGCTTTGTTCGGTCTCCCGAGCCAGCACGAGGGTGCCGCCGTCGCCGTGCTCCGCCCGGCCTCCCGCCGCCGCCTCCTTTGCCCCCTTCCCCACGCCACCACTCGCCCTCCTCTCCTATAATCCGGAGCCCCGGACCCCCCGGCCCTCTTTTCTCCTCCTCCCGCCGACGCGCCGCACTCGCCGGGAACTGCCGCGGCC